>NW_024870582.1:0-239233 GCF_013358625.1 Macadamia integrifolia
TGGTTGTGATCTAATTCTAATTACCATCCTAAAAATAACGTCCTAACCATTCGTCATCTAAGAATTTAAAGACGCAAGCCATGCAATTAAAATTAAATAAATAAATAACTAAAAATAAAAAACCCACGCAATTAAAAAAAATAAATAAAGGAAAAAATGCTGAAATAAAAATAAAGTAAAAGAAAGGGGATAAAGCTAGAGAGAGACTCACAAGTAGGTTTCTCTACTTAGCCGAGGGATGCATCATAATATGAGCTTCCCTACTTGACCAGAGAGTCACTCTTACAAGGGTTACTCTACTTGGCTTTAGGGAAAGGGAGACAATTAAAATAAAAGCAATAAATTGATGGTTCTATGGCTAGGAGGGGCAAAGCCAACACATACACTAGCCATGAACCTTGGGGGAAAGGGATAGCAATAATGTAACGACTGAAAATAAAAATCCTAAATTAAGAAAGAAAGGGTAGTCAGAAGAGGGAATGAGAGGGGGGAGAGAAGACTACTGAAGGAGCCTACGAGCCTACTTGAATCAATGCTTGAACTTGAAAAAAAAAATTGCTCCACGGCTCGTGATCTTGTCACCTAGATCTAAACCTAGAACTATAACTTAAAAAATTACAACTCAATTGCATAAATCATAAACATAAAAAGGCTGAATAAGAATAAAAGAGTGCTTGCATTAATTAACATAAAAAACTATTACAAAAGTGATTAAAGCAAAAATAGAGAAGAACTAAAACTAAAGAGTGAGAGAGGGAGAGAGAGAGCAACTAAAAAAAACTAGAAGAAGAATGAATTGTCTCCCCTCCTCTTACATGAGTTGTATTTATAGGGAATGGGGAGGTAGGGTAACAATTTTCTCTTTCCTAAAAGAGAGAAACCCACAATTGATTGTGAGATCTTTTGAGACCAAAAGTGCTAAGGTGGAGGAGAGAGAAGAGAGAAATAAATTTTGAGAAATTTCCTATGATTTTTTGCTTATTTTCTTTCCCTTTTTTTTTCTTAATTTATTTCTCTTCTTTTTTCTCCCTCCAAGGGACGATTTCCTTCTTGCTTTGTGTGATTTGGACAATATTTTGGTGATGATGTGGAGGAGAGAGAAGATTTGGACAATCTTTATTTCTCCATTTTTTTTCTTTCCTTTTTTTTTTCTCTCCTCTTCTTGCTTCCACGATTTTCCTTGCTTCTAATTTGATATGGAAATCCCCTCCATGCCCTTAGTGCTTTAAGTGAGTGAAAACCAGGAAATCTTCAACAAAATTCTCTAAAAAAAACAACCATGAGATTCGAACTTGAGACCTCTTGGTGAGCAAGGGAATTTTGCACACCATAGCTCACCAACTATACTAGGTAGTTGTTGTTACCAAAAACAAATCTTCAATCACTTAAGGATGTGGTCCATCAATCCTTGTTGGCATTTGGAGTATTCCTTGTACCTCTGAGACAATTGCAAACGGGCTGGTTCTGCATCTCGGTTCAGTTCTGATCCGTTATTCTTTTTCTGGCCTGAAAAGAATAATCATTTGTACGGGTGACCAAATGAACGTGTAATTTTAATTGAACACGTCCATCTTGCTCAGAATTCTGTCCTCTTCGTAACCATGGAAAGAAATAGGACCTCTTTACTTGTAAAATTGAAGATATAGCGCCCGATAATCCTTAAGGCCTTGAAAATATAAAACCTGCAAAAAGAGAGTAAAACCCAAGGTAGCTCCATTCTAAATATGTAAAATGCATGTTTTACTACCCTAGATTTCACACATAAATGTGCTCATCAATGGCCCTTGAATGAATGATAGGTTCTCAGGAACTTTACCCTTCGGGAAGCAGATGCACGATTTGTCATCCGGGGCATGTAGCTCAGCAACCATGCCATTTATCCTTGACCACTTGACCCAAGACCTCGATAGATCACCGTCAAGATATGCCCCAAAAGGGATCTGGCCAAACCTAGCTCGCAGGCTGTAAGTTATGGAATGAATCCTAGTGGGACTCTCACTAGCGCATTGGATCTTCCCTCGAAGGAAGGGAATCTCGTCATATTCTCCATGATATGGTCAATGTGAGGAGGTCCAATAATAGCAATATCTATCGTATTCACTTTCCTGCTACGATGCCTCCTATATCTGGACTCCTACCTATGACAAGAAGCTACCAAAGTGAGACTCTCTACTAATAGCCAACATCTTCAACTATAAAAACCCAGGTAAACCTCTTTCCAGAGGACCAATATTTTCCCATTTTTACTGAAACTATCTGTTTGTGGAAAAATCTGACTTGGGCATCGGAGAGTCCCCCACTGGATCAAGCTGATGCTCACTCTCTCGTGTTTATTCTTCTGTGCAGGACGCGAAGACCGCCTAGGTGTGATTTCTTGACGGAACACTTGGTAAATGTGAAATCTAGATTTTCCTGAAGCATCGCACAAAACATCATTATCAAAGAAAACAAATCAAAAACATGATCAAGTTACCTTTCTTTGTGAGGGCATTGGCAACCAAGTAGTATGATAGCAGTTATGAGAAACTTTCCAAGAGATCCCACTCAAGTTTGATGGGAGAGTGTTGCTGTCGAAAATCCGTATGAGCTGATCCTGCACAAGCACAGATGGCAGAGCCCAGAGCTTTGTCCGGGGTTAGTCCTCCAACGCTCAAGTTAGAGATCAACGCACAGTTTTTTTACAGGAGTAATGGTGTGGGTTTTAATGCTTACCTTTTTCCTCCTCTCAGGACCTCTCTTATAACCCTTAGGGTTTAGGGTTTCTCTTTTCCTTGGAGGATTCCTCCTCGGGTCTGCCTCCTTTCATTTTCGAGTCCTACTCGGATACGTCCTATCCCCTTCGCGGGGAATATTCCCTTTACGCAGTTGACGGAGTCAGAGTCCTTGCAGCCTCTATCAGGTGAGCGACACGTGTCTAGGTGGGTGACACGTGTCCTTACCCTGTGGGGCAATCAATTTGGCCGTATCAGGAGCCCCCTTACTCTCACTAGGAGGATTTTCCTATGGGAGTAACCAAGTTTTTCATCATCATTTTTTTTTCGTTCATGCGTCCCTTCGGCCTTATTCCTTAGGCTTTGACCTTAGTTTTGCTTGAGACCAAGAACTTCGGTCAGGTCAGCTCGGCCTTGGCTTAAGCTTCGAACTGAGGTAGGGACCTTCGGTCAGGTTCGGTCGGCCTTAGCCTGAGCTCCCAACTGAGGTAGGGACCTTCGTTCAGGTCCGCTCGGCCATGACCTGAGCCCCCAACTGAGGTGAGGACCTTCGGTCAGGTCCACTCGGCTTTGGCCTGAGCTCCCAACCAAGGTATGGACCTTCAGTCAGGTCCGCTAGGCTGGCTGAGCTCCCAATCGAGGTTAAGACCATCGATCAGGTCAGCTCGGCCTCTGCCTGAGCTCCCAGCCGAGGTAGGGACCTTCGATCAGGTCTGCTCGGCCTTAGCCTGAGCTCCCAACCGAGGTTATGACCTTCGATCAAGTCCGATCGGCCTTGGCCAGAGCCCCCAACCGAGGCGAGGACCTTCGATCAGGTCTGCTCGGCTTTGGCCTGAGCTCCCAACCGAGGTTAAGAACTTCGATCAAATCAGCTCGGCCTTAGCCTGAGCTCCCAACCGAGGTTGTTACCTTCGGTCAGGTCCGCTCGGCCTTGGCCAGAGCCCCCAATCGAGGCGAGGACCTTCGATCAGGTCTGTTTGGCTTTGGCCTGAGCTCCCAACCGAGGTATAGACCTTCGGTCAGCTCCGCTAGGCTTTAGGCTGAGCTCCCAACCGAGGTTAAGAACTTCGGTCAGGTCAGTTCGGCCTAGGCCTGAGCTCCCAACCGAGGTAGGGACCTTCGGTCAGGTCCACTCAGCCTTAGCCTGAGCTCCCAACTGAGGTTGTGACCTTCGGTCAGGTCCGCTCGGCCTTAGCCTGAGCTCCCAACCGAAGTAGGGACCTTTGTTCAGGTCCGCTCAGCTTTGGCTTGAGCTCCCAACTGAGGTATGGACCTTCAGCCCTCACACGAGCAATCCGTGCCGTGCTTTAACTCCTCAGGGACCCACTAGTCCTCTTCAGGGAACTCAACTGTGGGACTCTCCCCGTGCTCATCTAGTTGATGACTTGTAAAATCGTCTAAAAGAGGTGCACACGTGGGATGAGCTCACTAGCTCAGTAAGTGGAAAGATGGACCACACAGCAGTCCACACAACAATTCACAACCATATGCACTATATGCTATGCAATACATTTTTAATCACATCCACCTAAGCAACATTACTAAGTCTTTGGTTTAGTGCTACTACAACTACAGTGCGTGCATACTCTGGGTACGAGCCGTGAACTCCATCCCGCAATATGCCCATTGGGCTGTCGGAGAAGGCCCACCGTGAGTACTCGGAAAAGTAAAACATGCCAACCACCGGCTCTGAACATAAAATAAATGATAGAAATTAAAGGTGTTGACTCCAGCAATTTAAAAGCAGTACGATTGACCCTCTTGAATATACCACCGGGGTTACCGACTGTCCTAATGACTAGCCGGGCGTAATGTCTAACCGCCACAGTGACCCAACAACCACGACCACTGCTTCCCCCCAAATGGTAACCCAACACCTTAACCCCTATTGGGAAGGGTCGTGGCACGGGAAGATGATAATCCTAGACCGCATGCTCCTATATGACAATAGTACGATTGCATAGTGCCACCGCGTCTCATACCACGGGCCACCAATGCACTCATTTCCAAGCCGACTATGGCATCTAGTCTATTAATGCATCATGCACAATGATGTCAATATTCATCACATAAGCATAGCATCACTTGGCAGTTAGAAAATAAACACAGCACCCATGGCATAACAATATGAGGATGACTAATCTACATAGCATTTACATGATGACATGGCTAGTCTAGATACAATTTAAATGCATGCCAAACAATGACTTGAAACAAGGCCAAACGTCCTCTCCCCACTTACCTGTAGTGTACAAGGACTCACGCTCGGTACGGGTGAGATCCGGTGCAAGAAACATGAGATTTGGTGAACCTATCATGAGTGAGCGGGGTTAGTATTTCGCCACTTTGGGATCAAAATTAACAAGGTCCAATGACCAAATCATGTTTAGAATCCTAGAAGAAGGTCGCACGTCCGTTTTGGGTCCAATCGGACGTAAAATCACATTCGGAGCCTCTCGGGTGGGTCGGACAGCCCACTTGTCTGACCCACCTGTCAGACCCACCGGTTTTGACCGGCGGGTAGGTCAGCCCACTGGTCGGCCCACCAGTCTGACCGGTCGGTTGGGCCCGAGGGTCCTGCTAAGATCGGCAGGCAGGGTGGCCCGCCGGTTGGCCCGCCGATTTGGCCCGCTGTTGGACCCGAGGGTCCTGCCCTCTCAGGCGGGTGCCCATAGGCGAGCCATTTGGCCCACCGGTTTGGCCCACCGGTCTTGGTGAGAAACTGCTATTTCTTCCCAAACTTCTCCCAACCTTTGGGGATTCAAATGGGGCTTTTCCAAACCCATTCTTCACACATTCAAGGTCTCATAAGATGGTTCTAACCTAGATCTAGGTTAGATTTAAGGAATTGAAAGCCATCTTACCTTCTTTGCTCAAGAACTCCTTCAAAACCCCAAAATCACTTCAAATCAACAATGCTCTTGCAACCGTGGAAACCCTTCTTCAAATCCTTCAAAATCAACACATAAACCATCTATTAAACCTTAGATTCATCATCTCAAGGGGGATTTACAAGACCTCTAGTGTTGGAGATCACTCTTCCGGCATCGGAATGGGAAGATCAAGCCTCGGCACCACTGAAATCCATCTCTTCTTCCTCTTCCTTCTCTTCCCCTCTTCTTTCCCTTCTTTTCTCTCTCCTCTTTACTCTTCTCACCAACGTTCGAGTGTTATAAATGAGAAAAGAAAAAGGAACATAAATGCTATATATACTTCTTAAAATAACTAAGTAATCACATGGATGGGTCACTCAGGTGGGTGGATGCGTCCTCCTGGTTCAGCTCCGGGAGAGGTTTACAGCACTGGGCTGGCAATCCATCCTCCAGGTAGACCGTCCGTGCTATGAGCAGCTGGTTCGTAGATTCTACTGTAACCTGGAGGTTTCCTTTCGGTACAGGGAGTATGCTATAGTCAGCATGGTGAAGGGGGTGGACATCCAGCTGACCGTGGACACCTTGGCCAGCATTTTGGGCATCTCCGCAGCCGGGCACCGTTACTACAGTTCTCCCAGGAGTAAGCCCCTGGGCCCATTCATGAGTTTGGAGACACCGGACTACATCTACGAGACCATCTGTGGCAGCAGTGCCCGTCCGGAGTCCGAGACATCCTTTTTCTTCGAGGTTTGAGTATTTGCCTGATTGGTCCAGTTCAACTTGCTCCCTAGAGGAGGTCACCGGAACCAGGTGGGCTTCATGGCAGCATTTTTAGCCTTTTGCATCTATAAGGCTTTAGAGGGAGGTGATGAGCACTTGTGCTTACCCTATGTCATCCTCAAGACCATGGAGCACCACACTTCTCACCCCGAGGATGGAGGATTCCCATATGGCAGGATCCTCACTAGGATCTTCGAGTTCTTCAGAGTGGACCTGAGTGGCGAGGAGGGGAAGACTCTGACGGACAAGTTCGATAGGGGTAACCTCTTGAGGATGGGTCTCCACACCCTTATGGATACACCTCAGAGAGCAGGAGCTCAGAGAGGTAGGGATAGGAGAGCTGCCCCTATGGAGGATGTTCCCATGGAGGAGGAGTCCAGTGAGGAGGATGAGGACTACATTCCTCAGGATGAGGAGGATGATTTGGTGGATGAGGACATCCCTGAGGAGGTGCCTCAGGAGTCGAGAGGTACCAATCCTGGCTTCACCAGAGCTGCAGCCCCGCAGCATAGAGCCCCACCACCTGAGAGTGGTGCATATGATTTTGAGGGCATGATGTCCACCATGAGGGCTTTGAAGGATGGTCAAAATCAGCTGCTAAGAAGGCTAGACGAGTGCTTCCAGGAAGGAACGCATCCTGGAGAGGCAAGCTACCTTGGAGGATTCCTTCCTCAGATTGGGCCAGGACTTGGACACCACGGCCAATGCCATCTCAGCAGATTTTGGCCGACTTCGGAGGGAGGTACGGCTGGTGAACTCAAGGTTTGACTACTACGACCATCGCCTCAACGTCAACTCTAGACCTCCGGCGAACGTAGTAATCATAGACGACGACGATGATCAGTGAGGACTTAGCTCGTCCACACCAGCTTCTCATCTGTTCCATGTTGTCTATCCTATTGTATTTTTCCTTTTTTTTCTCATTCTTTGTACTTGCTCTGTAACTGGACTTATTTGTGGGATAATGTATTTTGATAGTGGTTTGTGGTGAATTCGTATGTGTGATGACTTGTGTAGTTTAGTTGTGGTGTCTTTGTAATTTTTTTTTTATCATTGTTATATTATATATATCTGTTGTTTATCAGGTGTTTGTGTGAAAATTTTTGGAAATCTCATTTTACACCGTTATGCTGCCAAAATTTCGTCAAATTTGTACTCGATAGGTTATGACACTAATTAATTTACCTTTTATCTACTCTCACGCATGCCACGAATGCAATATCTAAATGCAACCATCTTTATTCCTTTCTTTCTTTGGCTTTTAACTCTTTAAAGCTTTTACATTAACCCCATCCCATTTTCCTATTATAGATTCTACGGGATTCTAATGGTATGCTATGAGTGGAGCAGAGCATCACGCTCTGATACCACCGTTGTCACACCCCGTTCACACAGAACCGGACCAGTGACCAGGTTAACACCGGTTAACCCAAACCTACCAGGATCATCTGATACAGTATTCCACCACAGCATACACACAACTAAGAAAGAGCGTATCAGTTCAGCGGAAGACTTGGTTTACCTGTGAATATTCCCATAATACTTGATACCTGAATTGTGATACAATAGTTAAATACATGAGGGTCCGAAGGCATGATATTTACACAATAAGAGTACAATTCACGTATCAAGTACATAAAAGAAATCATAAAAAATTAGAGTATACAGCTCAGCTCGGTATCAAAGACTAGAGCTCAGCTCGGTATCAAAGGTTGAGCCCAGCTCGGCTTCACAAGGTAGAGCTCGGCTAGGCATCAAAAGTGGACCTCAGCTCGACATCAGAACTGCGGTCCCGCAGCACAACTCTCACACGAGCAATCAGTGCCGTGCTCTAACTCCTCAGGGGCCCACCAGTCCTCTTCATGGAACTCAACCGTGGGACCCACCCCGTGCTCATCTGGTTGATGACCTGAAAAATCATCTAAAAGAGGTGCACACGTGGGATGAGCTCACTAGCTCAGTAAGTGGAAAGATGGACCACATAGCAGTCCACACAACAAATCACAACCTTATGCACTACATGCTATGTAATACATTTTAAATCACATCCACCTAAGCAACATTACTAAGTCTTTGGTTTAGTGCTACTACAGCCACAGTGCGCGTATACTCCGGGTACGAGCCGTGAACTCCATCCCGCGATACGCCCATAGGGCTATCGGAGAAGGCTCACCGTGAGTACTCGAAAAAATAAAACATGCCGACCACTGGCTCTCAACATAAAATAAATGACATAAATTAAAGGTGCTGACTCTAATAATTTAAAAGCAGTACGATTGGCCCTCTTGAATATACCACCGGGGTTGCCGACTGTCCTAATGACTAGCCGGGTGTAATGTCTAACCGCCACAGTGACCCGACAACCGCGACCATTGCTTCCCCCCAAATGGTAACCCAACACCTTAACCCCTGTTGGGAAGGGTCGTAGCACGGGAAGGTGATAATCCTAAACCGCATACTCCTATATAACATAGTACGATTACACAGTGCCACGCGTCCCATACCACGGGCCACCAATGCACTCATTTTCAAGCCGACTACGGCATCTAGTCTATTAATGCATCATGCATAATGATGTCCACATTCATCACAGAAGCATATCATCATTTGGCATTGAAAAATAAACACAACACACATAGCACAAAATATGAGGATGGCTAATCTACATAGCATTTTCATGATGGTATGGCTAGACTAGATATGATTAAATGAATGCCAAACAATGCCTTGAAACAAGGCCAAACGTCCTCTCCCCACTTACCTGCAGTGTACAAGGACTCATGCTCGGTACGGGTGAGATCCGATGCGAGAAGCATGGGATTTGGTGAACCTATCATGAGTGAGTGGGGTTAGTATTTTACCATTTTGGGATCAATATTAACACGATCCAATGACAACATCATGTTTAGAATCCTAAAAGAAGGTCACATGTCCGATTTGGGTCCAATCGGACGTAAAAATCACGTTTGGAGCCTCTCGGGTGGGTCGGACAGCCCACCTGTCTGACCCACCAGTCAGACCCACCAGGTCTGGACCGGTGGGTAGGTCGGCCCACCGGTTGGGCCCGAGGCCCTGCTAAGACCGACGGGTAGGGTGGCCCACCGGTTTGGCCCGTCGATTGGGCCCGAAGGCCCTGCCCTCTCAGGCGGGTGCCCACAGGCGGGCCAAGTGGCCCACCGGTCTGGCCCACCGGTCTTGGCAAGAAATTGTTGTTTCTTTCCAAACTTCCCCCAACCTTTGGGGATTCAAATGGGGCTTTTCCAAACCCATTCTTCACTCATTCAAGGTCTCATAAGATGGTTCTAACCTATATTTAGGTTAGATTTAAGGAATGGGAAGCCATCTTACCTTCATTGCTCAAGAACACCTTCAAAACCCCAAAATCACTTCAAATCCACAATGCTTCTCCAACCTTGTAAATACTTCTTCAAATCCTTCAATATCAACATATAAATCATCTATTAAACCTTAGATTCATCATTTCAAGGGGGATTTACAAGATCTCAAGAAACCCTACCAAAATCAAGGGTTTTACTTGGGTATGGTGAAAGTTTAAGGAACCCAACCTTTGCTCACCTCTAAACGTAGATCTAGTGTTGGAGATCACTCTTCCGACATCAGAATGGGAAGATCAAGCCTCGGTACCGTTGACATCCATCTCTTCTTCCTCTTCCTTCTCTTCTCCTCTTCTTTCCTTTCTTTTCTCTCTCCTCTTTACTCTTCTCACCAACGTCCGAGTGTCATAAATGAGAAAAGAAAAGAAAATCATAAATGCTATATATACTTCTTAAATCACTAAGTAATTCACATGGGTGGGTCACTCAAGTGGGTGGATGCGCCCACCTGTCCGCCCACCTGAGGGCCAAAACTTGGGATTTTAACAGAATTCGGCCCTCGGCACGAATCTCACTCTTGGCATACGATGTAATATACGTATGCGCCTTAATATACGGCTACATACCTGCTTTATCCGTACATGGCCTTATGATAGGTGTATGTACATGGATTGGGTACACCCGTCTCTTCTGGCACTGGCTCGGACTTGTCGGGCCAGCCGATGTTTAAGGTCACCCTTGCCATCAGAGTCCATAAGGAACCCGCTCTAACTCTCTCTCCGGTTCGGGTCCTGCATGGTTAAACCGGGTCAACCGTGTAATCAGACCGGGTTTAGGAAGTAGGGTATATACAGGCCCCCTTCTTTCATAGGGACCTCTGCCATCTCTCCGACGGTTATCCCTACGGTCATTACCATCTTGGGCATCCTCTTTTTCGCGGTCCACGAATCGGCCTAGATATCCTCTTCGGATCATTCCTTCTATCTCCCCCTTGAGGTGCCAACAATCTTCGGTGTTATGGTCGTGGTCGTGGTCTCTGTGGAAGTGGCAATATTTGTCCATATTGCGCCTCTCGGGGTGCCATCCCATCTTCCCTGGCCACTTCATGGCTCTGGCATCCGGGGAGTCCTTTATCTGCATCAGTACATCCATTCATCTCCGGTTCAGGGGTGCGTATTTCTCGAACTTCCTTGGTGGACTGGGTGCCCAACCACGCTCAGAATTTCGTCTTTTGCCTTCTTCGGAGGGTTTGTCATTGCCCCGTGAGATCCTTTTTCTTCCTGTCTTCCTTTCAGCTTCTTCATTGGCTTGAAGGGTTTCTTCCATCTGGATGTACTTATCACATCGAGCTCTCAGCTCGGCCAGGTTCCTAGGTGTATGCTTTGCCAAAGACCTTTTCAGCTCCTTATCCTTGACGCCTCCCAACAGGGCTGTGAACTCTTCTTTCAGGTCTAGACCTCTAATCGTGATCTTCTCTTATTGGAAGCACTTCATGTAGTTTCGTAGTGATTCTCCTTCATGTTACTTGACGTTGGTCAAGTTCAACGTAGTCTTCTGAAGGGGTTGGCTACTGGAGAATCCCTTCATGAAGAAGTAACTTAGATCGTTGAAGCTGTGGATTGACTTCGTCGGCAGACGGTTGTACCATAGCCTTGTCGCTCCTCTGAACGTCAATGGCAAGGCACGACACATAATGTTTTTCGAGACTCGATGGAACTGCATAGCAACCTTGAAGCCTTCTAGATGATCGACGGGGTCCCCAGACCCATCGTAAGTGTCATACTTAGGCAGGAGAAAGCCGATCGGGAGCGGGTCCCTCATGACCTCATCAGCTAGAGCTATGTCATTAGTGAGGTCTGGCTCGCGAGCTCCCATATGATTTTCTGCCACCTTCTTGATCTCATCTTTCAGGTCCAGGATCATCTACTTTAACCCCGAGTCCTCATGTCTCTATTCGTCTCCTTAGCGTGGTTCCCCATGTGGGTCTGTGGCGACACACCGCGTCCTTCCCCTGGGTGTGGGACTTTCCCTCATTGCTCGGTTCCAAAAGTTATAATCGGACCTTATCGATCCTGTACTGCTCCGGTCCTCGTCTCGAGCTCTCTTGGGCTGGATGTGGGGGCCTTGTGGTGCTCCGTCGGTTTTCTGAGAGAGCTTTGGAGACCTCCTTCATTGCCTCAGCCATTCGGTCATATTTGTCCTGGAGGGCTTCGAACTGCTCCCTTGTCACATATTCCTGCGCTCCAGGAGGGGGTGAAGGATTACTATCTCCGCGCACCGAATATCCGGCCAAACGCTGGTACCTCACGAAACCTTTTCGACCATCGTTGCCCCTTTCTCCTCCAATTTCCATCGAGGGAGGGAGCCCTCCTGAAGGTTCCTCCTCCCCCATATTCATGTTCGATGTTGTTCTCTTCTTCTTACGGTTGTAGGTTCTCCCCACCATTACTGTTGTTCCCACGGACGGTGCCAATCTGTTGCTGCCGAAAATCCGTATGAGCTGATCCTACACAAGCATAGACGGTAGAGGCCCAGAGCTTTGTCTAGGGTTAGTCCTCCGATGCTCAAGTTAGAGATCGATCGCACAGTTTTTTTACAGGAGTAATGGTGTGGGTATTGATGCTTACCTCCTTCCTTCCTCTCGGGCCCTCTTATATAGCTCTTAGGGTTTAGGGTTTCCCTTTTCCTTGGAGGAGTCCTCCTCGGGTCCACCTCCTTTCCTTTTAGAGTCCTACTGGGATACGTCCTATCCCCTTCATGGAGAATATTATCTTCACGCGGTTGACGTGGTAGAGTCCTTGCAGCCTCTATCGGGTGGGTGACACGTGTCCAGGTGGGCAACGCGTGTCCTTACCCTACAGGGCAATCAATTTGGTTGTATTACTAGGGAAGCTGAGTGAAGAAAACAAACCAGAACGAGAGGAGAAGATAAATGGCGACAGAGATGGAGATGGAGATGGAGATGGAGATGGAGATGTTGAAGTCGGCTTCACCACCAACGAAGACATTAAAATCCAAAATCGATGTTACTAATGGTTTCCTCCCTATCTGAAATGCTATCGCTCGTTCCTAATGCTTCCCATTGGTCTCCATTAACCAGAAGAGTATTGTTGGAGTGTGCTCAGTGGAATGGTTAATTGGTTCACAGGAACGGCAGTTCTCACAAAGATTGAATGTTCATCCCTCATCAATTGCAAAATGAGCCAACGGTCACTCTCATCATCATCAACAAAACCAATTTTTCACACCCTACAGTCCTGCACCCTCACAGCTTGCCATCATGCCATATGTATGAGTGTAAGCCATCATGCCATATGTATGTTTAACATTGTAAGATGTTGACCCAAATTTCAGCCATGTCCCATGCATCCCAGCCCTCCATTGGTTGAGGGGAGCAACATAAGGTTTTGCCTAGTGAAGTATAGAGAGAGCAACCCAGTGTGTACGCAGCCTTACCCCCTGCTTCGCAAAAGAGGCTATTTTCAAGTTTTGAACTTGTGACCAACAGGTTGCAATAGTGTAACTTAACCGTTGTGCTGCAAGCTCGCCCAGTTATGCCTAGTGAAGTATAACACTTCATTATTTGCCAGGAAGAATTCTCCAGGCCCAAAGATGGAAACACGTTAGGATATGATCTCATAATCAACTTCCACAAGGAAACCATCTCCAAGCAGGACTCTACTCTACCTCATGGTATAAAGAGGTGAGTAGAGCCCAAGATAAGGCATTCCACAACTCACTGACTACTACTTCTCTTGTTTCTAATCTTCAACAAAGCATGAATTTGACTTAAGCATCAAAGAATCCCACATCGGTGTACACCCCGGGCCTTTCTTGTGTGATTCTCGCTATGTAGGTTCTCAGAACAAATCCCAATAGCAACAGATTGGTTCTGTACATGGGAACAAAACGAGCAATAGATATGTTATGGTGATGAAGACCTATCAGGAAAAAAAAAAAAAAAAAAAGAAGGCTATAGAACCCTCTCTTGCGATATGAATCCAAATTTGGACCTTCGGCGCCTCCATCAAACCCTGCTTATTAATAAGACTATTTAATTTCGTTTATGCATCTAATTTATTTATTGGGCTTGTAAGTTGTTCCATAGGTTTTCACCCAAAATTATTCTCAGCTAGGGATGGGAATAGACATCCTGTTTATATGGTCGGTACATTGTATATTACCAAGGATGTGATTCCTGTACATAAATATAAGTACACATACTATGTGTATAGAAAATAATCTGGTAAGAATCTCGCATGTATTATAGCCAGTTGTGTGAGGACGAGATTCATACTCGTCACTTGACCTTTGACTTGAGAGATCCTATTCGTGGTAGTGTTGTATCACGTATTTTGGTAAACCAATGGTTGACGTCCAATTGACTATATACTGGTACGCTGGACACGTGGTCCTACATTGTTAATAAAAGAGATCGCCAACATAGGATCCACTACCCTTAATTGGGGAATATCGAGGAGGGAGAATGCCTGTGTTTGATCGAACAAAAATTTGGTACCAGTGTCGTTTCTGTAAATTGTTTACAAAGTTATTTTTTAATATATATAAAATATTTTATTTATTAAATTTGCTGTAAAATATTTTTTCAGCGTCCAATCTTGTTCACGGAATATCTGAAACAGACATATACAATGAGTTGGGGTTAGGCAGTATTAAATTACATGCCCTATAGCTCATTATGGGATATTGGAAAAGTGGAAGGTCTTATGTGCAAATTAAAGAGTTAATATTGCATGACAAGATTTGAGAATATTAAATGGTTAATTATCTTTTTATTTATGGTAGTGGATAAAATATAATTTGATTATATTTGTCACCCATAATAAGAAAGATAGTAATCCCTTTTGGATTCTATCTCTTCCCACTTAAGAAACAAAGTAATTGTTCAATTTTGAAAATTATTCTCTACCACCAAGAATTGGCTTTCTTTGTTTAGGAAACAAAGATTTGACCAAAAGAGAAAACCCTAAAAGAGGTTTTATTATATAAGGGATAAGGGAGAGAGAGATTTAGTTTTTTTTTTTTTTTTAACTTCCTCTCTTCTCTCCCATGTTTTCTCTCTCCCTTCCTTCTCTCATTTGTGAGTGGGTGTGTGTGAAGGAGAAAACATTAATGGTGGATTGTAGTTTTTTTTTTAACTTCCTCTCTTCTCCAATTGAATGTGGATCGTAGTTTCAAAGTGTTGAGATTGATCGCTACGGTTATAGTGTGGAAGAACTATTATCTGGAGGAGGAACTTCGATTGCAGTTCTAACGTAAACTGTTTTGATTCCCATGTAGTCAATTTTTGTACAGTGATTTCGAACGCAAGAGATCCAAATCTGATCCATTCCGCTGCACGATTGGGTTTCATCCAACACAGCCAACACTAGCATTGCTACAAAGTAGGACCAAGGTGTACCAAGTCATGGAACTCAGCAACCGTGAAGCCGCCAAAGAAGCCAATTGAGCAAACAACAAAGCTAAGTATCATTGAACCCTCTGGCCCCAGAACCACAAGCCCCTATGACCAAGGCGCAGTTCGAAGGACTAGAATGGCAACTTCAACAGTTTGCCAAGGCAGTTTGAGAAAACTCCAAGGCTATCAATCAACCAAACAGTAAACCGAAATAAATGTTGTTTTATAGTTGTCCTTATTGGCAATCTAGCCATGTGGCAGTGACGATGTGGCCAGTTTGGGTGACATGGACGAAAGTGATGACATGGAAGTGTTCAGTGTCACCAATGAGATAACATAGCCACTAGGGGTGTCAATTTGTGGCCCGAACCGACTAAACCGATCGGGACCGACTGTTTATAGATCGGCCCAGCCCGGACCATTTATTAAACGTGTCGGGCTTGAGCCCGGACCGTTTATTAAACGTGTCAGGCTTGAGCCCGGCCCGTTTATAAACGGTCGGTCTTGATTTTGCTACTTGGACCGTCGGGCGCCCGACCAAGACCGATCGTTTAACACCCGACTGAGACCAGCCTATTGTGCATCGGCCTAGCCCGACCCTTTAATGATTGTAGAATACCTATTTTACCCCCCAAATTAAAAAGTAAAAACATGTTCACATTTTAAATAATGGTTATATTTGGTATCATTTATTAATTAATTGTCATTTTTTGGGGCTTGCATGAGTGGGCTGGAATATAAGAGCACATTTTAAAGAGGGCCCGTTTAAAAACCGGTTAAAACCCGTTTAACATTAAACATGTCCATAGCCCGGTTAAGGCCCGACTAAAGCCCGATTAAGGTGGCCCGATTATAGCCCGAGGCCAACCGACCGAATGTAAAGCGTACCATGCCCTCAATAACTAAGCCCGATTAGTTAAATGGGCAGACACAATGTAGCCTTTGAAAGTCTTCAAGCCCGATTAAGCCCGACCGAAACCGAACCGGCCCGACCAGTTGACACCCCTAATAGCCACATTGTGTGCATGGAGTGGTTTGATTCATCCATGGTAGGTGGTGCGGGTTTCTGGGTCAAAACTGGTAAAATTGGCCTATTTTATGCTTGGAGGGATTCTTGACAATGAAAATGACATTTTTGGAAGAATGTTTCTCATGAAAAAGATAGATTCTAATTTATCTAGTCCAATGCCTCTGATTTCGTCGCGTTCCAATACCGTATGAAGAAGTTATGATATTTATGGTAGTCGAGGGCAGTTTTGGCATTGAAGATGAATTTTTTGGAAGAATATTTCTCCATGTAACAATACGAAAAAAATTCAATCTTTCCAACACTTTTAATTTCGTCACGTTTTGATTCCGTATGAGGAAGATGCAGCATCGGAAAGGTCTATGGGAATTTTGGTCTTTTTACATGGCTGAGTGAGATTATCGAGTCTTCTAGAAAGTTGTAGTGCATCCAGTCATGGTTCCAACACATTTCATTTCTTCTCGATCAGAAATCGTATGAAAAAGTTACATGTGTTTCCGTGAAGCCGGTACGAATATCCAAACCGAAAAAGCACCAATTGCTCTCGGTGTTGGGTGGATTTTCCAGATTTTAATTTTGAAATTTTGGGGTTTTTATTTTTTTTTAATTTTTAGGTTTTAAAGGTCTGAGTTGATAAGGGGTTTCTGGCATTGAAGTCTAACGGAGCAGGGGCTTAACTACTATTTAAAAGAATAAAAGAGATCCTTAATGGACGGCTCCGATTGAGCCACGTAGGCTTGGTTCCCATTTGAGAGTGCTCACGATTTGGCACTGGATTGGACACTTAATATGCTTGCACAAGGTTTTCTATTGGTCATATTTATCAAGAACCAATGCTGGCGCTGCACAGGATCAAGTTGCGCTACTGTGTTACGCACATGCAAAAAGTGGCATGGATAGATGCTATTTTCCATGATCTCATGAGATCTGGTTTAAACCATATCTAAAGATCTCCATCCAAGGGCTGGAAGCCTCCTTTACTTTATGAGATGTAGCCAATAATCCACCGTGAAGCGTTGATCGAACCAATGGTATGTGGACAACAATTCTGACTGCTGATGCAAGCGTTGACAGCCTCCATTAGCGGATCCTAGATCTATAGCTTCTATTTACTATCTGTTATTTAAATCGGACGGCTCATATTAAGAGATTCCTTTTGATGATATCTACGGCCAGATCTGCGCTTCTGTTGCACATGCCGCCGGCGTAGCCTATGCCAACCACCAAAGATTCTATTTCAGGCTATCTCATTGCTCCAACTTCAAATGGCCATATCTCCCTAACCACAAGGCCAAATTCGTCCATTCAAATTGTAGATTCTTCATTTTTTTTTAGCTCTACACATTAGAAGAAGAAAATAAGGGTTTCAGAGAGTGTAAGGCTATGGATTTTGTGTGTGAAACTCCTCCGTCCATTGTTGACCATTGAAGAGCTTGAAGACTCCATGTGAGTTGTTTTACACTCCATTAATGGTAGTTTAGAAGGGTAGTTGGTTGGTATGGATGATAGCTTATTTCTAAGCCAAAGGAAGAAGTAAAATGAAGAGAGGAGCTTCCCCCTTTGTTGGTAGAACCATGAATGGGCTTTGTTGCTCAATGGGAGTTTTGTTTACTCCATTAATGGGGGTTTGAGGAGGTGGTTGAGGTATGTTGATGATGCATTGACTCAAAGCCAAAGAGGAAGAGAAGAAAGCAACTGAGGGTTTGTTTATGGTAGCTTTTAAGAGCAAGAAGCCAAAGGGGAGAAAATGTGTGAACACCAAAGTTGTCAGTGCAAGTTCTCAGTCATCCCAAGCAATCAATTGTGAGATTCCCTAACCTTGGATTTACATTATATGCATGTATAAAGATATGTATACATGCTAAGGTTAGTTGTGGATGGATTGTATACATGTTCGGTTAGTTGTGGATGAACTATAAGCATGCTAACTAGTTGTGGATGTATATGCTAGGCAGGGCTTAACTGTAGGACATTGATATAAGCCCAAATTTATTGTACTCTTTATTGAGTACTTAGTGGGTGTTAAGAACTGGAAGTGGGTGCTCCCGTGTAGTTAGTGCTACACATTGTACTGGCACTGAAAGTGTTATCTTAGCTTTGACTTGAGAAAATTGGGTGTGGATGCTCCCGACTGTGAGTGCAATCAAAAATAGGTATTGAGTAGGTACGAAGCCTTTACGGGCACTACTCCGGGGAGTAGGCAAATTGCCGAACCTCGTAAAAATCTTGTGTTGTGGGTGTGCTTATTGTTTGCATTATATATATTGAAATGCGTGGAATGCCAAATGAGTGTGCACACTTAGAAGTGTCTATAAGAGGCTGAGTATGCATACGACTGTGTATAAACAGGGATAGGTACAGGGACAGGTGTATCAGGGTTTTCCGTGTCAGATATCGGACAGTTTTAGGGATCAGAATCGGACTCACTGATTCACCCTCCTTGTCAATGACTGCTGAGTTACAACAGTAACCACCCCCGGGTGACCCAGAGGATGTCTATGGTATCTCTAGTTCCACTGGGTTTGGTCATAATCCTCATAACTACTTCTACCCCTAAAGACAAAGGGCTTATGGCCAATGATGATTGGCTAAAAGATCCTCATAATGGGAGGTTGATCCCGCATTAAAACAGATGATTCGAGATCTCCAAGAGGAGGTCTAAAAATTCATACAAAATCCAATCAAGCAAAAAACACAAATTTTACCAGCAACATGGGCTTAGCTGACAATGTTATAGACTCATTGCCTGTTGGGTTTAGGATTCTGAAGTATGATACATATGACAGCACCACTGACTCTATTGACCATATGGAAGTGGTCAAAATCATAATGCCGTTCCATCAACTCTCAGAGAATATCATATGCCAGGCACTTCCTCACACATTCAAGAAGGCAGCTAGGACATGGTACAATCGGATTTTACCGAATTCCATCCATAATTTTTGGGAGTCGAGTCAAGTCTTCATCAAATATTTCTTGAGCAACAAAGCTCTTAATAAGACTCATCAACTTGATGACTATTAAGTAGAGGAAAGGTGAATTGCTCTCAATATATAAACTGGAGGTGAGAAATCTTAACTCAACGTAAAGTTTGCATCCCTGCTCATGGGAATCAAAGATAATCGCGTCAATTATTCACTAGCAAAGAAAGAACAAAAAGACCTTACGGGCCTGAAGGCTCAGTGTAACAAGTATATCATAGCCAATGAGACCATGAAAGCACAAGACGAATATCTAGAGGGGAAGTGTGGCAAGAAAAGATCCGAGACGACGGAGAAGGGGACTCAGATTGGTTGAACCAAGAAGCACTGATCTGATAGAGATGCTGACAAACCCAAGAGCCCACCAAAGAAGTTTGATAGTTATACTCCACTTACCTATAAGAGATTAGAGAGCCTGCTGCATATACAAGGCCGTGGTTGTTAGGACTTTTATGTGGGCTTAACTAATATCGATTGACCCATTGGGCCCAAGCAATTATAGACTCACTTTGATTAGGAAACTCCTAGTCCTTTCCATTGTGGGAGTGGAATAGGGCTTTAGGGATTCTATTATAAATAGAGTTGATGGTCCTTGCAACTATTTTACTTACACAACATATTGTTTGGGAGTACTACTTTCTCACAAGAGTAAGTGCATAGAGAGAGGAAACCCCAGAGTAAGAGATTGTAGAAGATCTCAATAGAGGGACTCCAATTGTATAGTTCTTCATCACTGTACGTGAGGGTATTATTGATCTTGGTTTAGGGACTCCACCAATGCTCAAGAGGTATGTGGTTAATTTCTTTTATAGTTCGTACTTGTATTCTAAACACTATAGGGTTGTTCATATGATTTTATAGAGTAGAATCCAAAATAGAGACTACATCAAGTGGCCAAGAAAACTCAGCAACCACCCCGAGAGGAGAAATCCGAGCAAGTTATGTCATTACCATAATGATAGCACCCTAAAAGAGAGATAGAAAGCTTGATCCAAAGAGTTTACCTTGGTAAGTATATCGACCAGCATAAGCTTAAGACCTAGCTCTGGCATCCAACGTCGAGCTATATGGATCGAGGTGAAACTAATTCTGTAGGTAAAGCCTAGGAACTTAAAGCTAAAGCATAAACTAGTAAGTTGAACCGACCTAGCCCTGGCATCCAAAGTTTAGCTACTTAAATCAATGAAAAAGCAAAGTAGCTAAGGTAAAAATCCCAAGTCAATGACCAGGGTAAAATATTGGATCAGCAAATTTAGGGTTGAGAATGAGTTTTCCTTCCCCCTCCCACCTCCCCCAAAGCTCTAGCCAGTCCCTACCTCCTCAAGGAACTCAAAAGAAAACACCAACAGTTGCCACTGAAGTGAACCTTGTGGTGGAAAAGGCATCTCCACAAGAGAATGAGAATGGTATAGATAGATCCAATAGTAATGCTATGCAACATTGGAGGCACTGGTGATAAAAGGGGAGGGTGGTGGGGAAAGAAGAACAACTATAGAGTGGTAATCTTAAAAAGGTTGCAAAGAAGCCTATAGAAGCAATCAAGAGAGAGAGAGAGAGAGAGAGAGAAATAGGCTATATTCTTTTGTAAAGAAAATGGTAGGCTACAAACTACAATGAGTTTGGGGCAAATGTAAATAGGAGTACTATGGAAAAAAAGGGTTGGGCTTGTGTGAGGGTAGCGGCCGAAAGATGAGATATCTCTTCCCCCCTTCTTGGGGAGGGGAGAAAAAGACTTGCATTCATTCCATCCTCTCTCCTCTCTTTCTCTTTCATGAGGGAGGGGTGTGTCATGTGTGCTTGGCCTGTAGGTCCCACACCGTCGTATCACTGCTCAGAGATACGTTGAGGCCTATTTCACAGGAGTGTAAAGTTCATCATTCGAGATGAGGATTTGATGATGGTTCAATATGGGGACCAGAATCATGCAAAGGGGTTTGGAGTCACCACCTAGGATTATGGGCCTAGGATCGGGGGTGGGCCCAATTCCTGAGAAAAGGGCCCAAAAGTTGGTCTGGTGCAGAGATTTGAGGTAAGTGTCAGGTTGTAGAATTGGGAAGTGTTAGGCACCCAATCTACCCAGTTCAACCGGTCTTCCTATTAGATGCTTAAGAATGAACATTTTTCACAATTATTCCTATTCCGCATGCATGGCTAAGTTATCACACATATATACATTAACTGAATTTAAATAACTATGTACACTAAACAAGGTCAATATAAAGTCTACATTGTGTTAATTCTATTGAGAAATTATACCTAAGCTTAACCACTATTTCTACTCAAAAGGTGTGGACCCCCTGGTTGATGCTTGTACAAACTTTCTTGTGGATTCTCTTGGCTAAGGGGAAGATGGTCTTGACCACCAACTTCCTTTCTTGAGAGATGCTGACTGTGATAATATTCGGACAGGGTTCCGGCTAGGAACGGTTACTTTTGGATTTGAATTCTGACAGAGCTTCGGCTAGAGAAGGCTACTTCCGAGCTTAGGTTGAGGTGGCAATTTGGCTGAGCTTCTGCTAGGGATGGGCTACTTCTGGATTTTGGCTAAGGTGGAATTCCGACAGAGCTTCCACTGGGGATAGGCTATAGGAGGGCTAGGATGAGGTGGCACTCGGTCAGAACTTCCACTGGGGATAGGCTATGCGAGGGCTAGGCTGAGGTGACACTCCGGCAGAGCTTCTGCTAGGAATGGGCTAAAACCTAAATGGTTGAAGAACTTCGAAGGCCTGAAGAATACTTTAAAGATTCGAAGGAATCTTACGAAGATCTCTTTGAAGACTTGAAGAACTTCAAAAGGGGGTGGGAGACTAAGGGGAAACTTTTCCTACACAAAATCTCATTAAAAAAAAAGGCAAAGGATTGAAGAGTTTCGAAGCCCTGAAGAACACTTCGGATCTTATGAAGATCTCTCTAAAGACTTGAAAAACCTCAAGGGGGAAAGGGGAGGAGAGAGGCTTGGGTTGTTGTGGTGTTATGTTGTCAAAAACCAAAGGGAGGGGGGTATTTATGGGGTGAAAGTAAAAAGTAACTTTTGCCAATGGTGGTAAAAAGTAATTTTATTATTGGACCAATAGGGAGGAAAGAGAAAATTCCTTAGCCAATGGTGGTAAAAAGTAATTTTTTTAAACCAATGGGGTGAAAGTAAGAAATTTTGGACCAATGGGGTGGAGGGTAAATTTCTTTGGCCAATGGGGGAGAAAGTAACTTTTTTGGACCAATAAGGTAAAAAGATGCCTTTTTGGACCAATGGGAGGTTGCAGTGTAAGGTACGCTAGCAGGGCAGTGTGGGGTATATAGGCGGGTGAAGAGAGAATCCCTTCTCCAAATTGGTCACCGAAATAAGTATTCCAATTGCCGATGGGGGTGCTAGGGCTAAAGCAGGGGTGCTGGGGCTAAAACAGGGGTGCCAAGGCTAAAACAGGGGTGCTAGAGCTTTAGCAAGGGCACTGGAGCTCCAACAAGGGCACTAGGGCTTTAGCAGGGGCGCTGGAGCTCCAGCAGGGGGGTTGGGGCTCCACAGGGGTGTTGGGGCTTGGGCAGGGGTGCTGAGGCTTGGGCAAGGGTGCTAGGGCTTGGTCGTGCATGCACGAGGCTTGGATAGGTGCACGCGGAGCTTGGTCGAGTATGTGCAGGGCTTGGTTGGGTGCACCTGGGGCACAAGCAGGGGTGCGGGGAGAGGCGTGGGGGCTCGTATGGGCGGGGTTTGGGCACTCAAGGTAAGACATGGGGCTTGCATGGGCAGGGTTTGGGCACTCGAGGTAAGGCGTGGGGGCTCGTATGGGTGGGGTTTGGGAACTCAAGGCAAGGCGTAGGGGCTCGCATGGACGGGGTTTGGGCACTCAAGGCAAAGCATGGGGCCTCGTATGGGCAGGGTTTGGGCACTTAAGGCAAAGCATGGGGGCTCACATGGGTGGGGTTTGGATGTTTATAGAGTAACTTCTGGGAATGATTGCAGGAGATCTGATGGTCCGATTTTGACATAACATATATTGTTGGAATCGTGATTCTGAGTGCTATGCATCCGTACGGTCACTAGGACCATATTCCTTTGTATATGAAATGTTATAATTGGACCCTTCCTTTCTCTCACACAGGATTTCTGGGAAGTATGGAATGCCTCTGGGAATAGTTATCTCAGTCAGTTTTCATCTATGTCGATCGGAAGCAAAAGATCGCTTCCAAGATCAGTAAGTGATCATTGTCGGAGGAGGGTGACAAAGTTGGGTGTCTACAGAATGCCCCTCTTTGGCCTAAGCTTGTACCAACAGCTGAAGGGCAAAGAAAAGAACAACCACATTTTGTCACCCGAAGCATGTATTGCCGTCATCTTGCTCATCAATGACGGAATTGAAAATGCAACAGGTAATATCTCTTAACTATTTTAAAGTTTAGGACTTACCTGGGTTGCCGATTATAGGAAAGAAATTCGCTGCTCTTCTAATCCTACAAAAGATGTTAGTACTTTGATCTTTGACTTTTCCTAGGCCAGGCTTTCACGTGCCGAATTAGGGAATTTGGTCTCCAGGCTAGGTCTTTCGAACCAATTTGGGCTATCTGGGACTTTCGATTACAGGAAAGAAATTTGTTGCTCTTTCAATCTTGCAAAAGACCAAAATATTTGACTCTTGGATTTTCATTAGCTGGGCTTCCATGTGCCAGTTTAGGGAATTTGGTCTATGAAATTGGGTCACTTACAACTGATTCAAAGAGATTGGACCACTTGGGGCCGAGTTAATGAGATTAGGACACCTGGGGCTGATTTAATAAGATTGGGCCACCTGGGGCCGGTTCAATAAGATTCTTTCTTTCCTTGGTTGGAGTTCTTGAATTTGAGTCATGAAATTGGAACCTTAGATTGAGTCATGAGTCATGAGATTGAAATCTTGAAATTTGGCTCTTGATTCAGAATCTTGAATTTTGACTTTTGATTTGGAATCTTGGTTTTTGGCTTTTGATTTGGAATCTTGATGTTTGGCTTTTGATTTGGAATCTTGATTTTTGGCTTTTAATTTGGAAACTTGAATTTTACTTTCATGTGATGAAATTTCTTGAATTTGATCTTCATTTTCCCTTTTGAATTTTACCTTCCAATTTCATGTGATATAATTTTCATATACCACACAAATTATTTTGAATTTGGTATTTTTGTGGTAAGAATCTTTAATTTGCACCTTGGAATTAGAATCAAATTTTTATTTTTTGGAAAAATTAATTTTTTTAACCATAAAACGGTCCCCCCTCCTGTTCATTCCCCATTCCGATTTTCTTGAGTTGGGAATGATTCGTGAGCGAGTGAGCTCGGGTTCTTGAGTTTCTTCGAAGATTCGAAGTTTTTTGCATTTCTTCGGGTTTCCTCAAATTTTTTCCGAAGATCTTCGAGTTTTCTTTGAAGTTCTTCATCTTCTCCTTGTAGATCTTTATAGTTCTTAAGGAGGGGGCCATTTGGAGAATTTGAAGCCTTTATGGGCCTTTTTACAAATTGTGAAACTTCTTGGGGTTCTTTGTAATTTTTGAGAAATATGGTTGAAATAAGAAAGAGGACTCCAGAAGAAATCCGGCTGAGTGGTGGAGAGAGCTGTGGTACATCCTCCTACAAAGATGATGGTCCCGCAGATTGGAACATTGGGCAGACACTCCACAGGACCCAAGATCACATATGTAACTTCGTGTGGGGCACATGGGTAAGTCCTCTCATTTTTACTTATTTATTCATTATTATATATATAAATATTTTTTTGTATTTATCATTTCAAATATATTTTTTATTCATTTTCAGTTATGCATATTTTTTTTCAATTTTTTTTTGTTTTATTTTAGAGGCACAATGGGGGAACACCCCCCACATTGGCTAGGGACAATCACCCAAATGTGGTCCTGGAATGGTACCAGATACTTCCACATAGGGTTCGGGGGCAAGTAGATTCCACTTTCCTGAGCCTGACCCCATTGGAGACAAAGAAGTTTAGCTTGGCATTGGCAGGAGCTTTGGTGGAGCGGTGGTGGCTGAGCACTCATTCCTTCCATCTCCCTACAAGTGAGATCACTATCACACCCTTGTGTTTGTATGCTATGATGAGTATACCCTTCAGGGGAGGCCCCTATCCCTTCCTGCGACTTTCACAGCACGGGATTTTACGGATTTGATGGGTACTAAGATTCAGGCGGATTAGACGCATGTCTGCCTAGGTGTGATCAGTGCCCGCTGGATGAGGGCGGATTTGAGGGTGAACCTAGGTAACATTGAACAGAACACCCACTCTTTCCTTCTATTTGCTGTGGCACAATGTCTCTTTAGTGATCTCTGGGGCGGGGTAGATATTCGCATGGTTGCCCCCTTCCAGAACCTTTGGGAGGTGGATTCTTGGGATTAGGGCGGGGCTGCCTACATATACCTTCCGTGGACGTTGGACCTGCTAGCATATGGGGATCAGGGCCTCAAGGGAACGGGCTACATTCTCCAGGTGACTTCACATTTTCCTTCTGTTCTTTTCTTCTTGTTTTTTTATTGCATCTCCTTACTTTGACATTTCAATTCAGCCTTAGTGTTATGAACACTTGGAGACTCTAGCCCCCACGTTGAAGTATCCTCAGAACTCGCCCTTCCCCATAGCTACCAGATGGGGTGATAGTTGAGTGTTGAGGAACCGACGTTATCCTTCTGGGACCACTGCCCATTCTCTCTTGAACGGCCTCACTGAGGTAAGTCATATTTGGTATCAAATTTTCCCTTTTGCTTTGTGCTGTACTCACATCTTCTTGATTTTACAGGTTAACTGGAGGCCATTCCGATGCCTCAGATTCCCCAACCCCGATGAGTTTGCTCGAGCCAAGCACCTAATAGAGAGTCGTGTACTGTTCAGGGGCATCTAGGGACATGCTTGGTACTGGGAGAGTGTGTCACTCCTCAGTGGTCTGATCCTACTTTGTGCTCCCCTCCTTGCTTTCCTCCTTCTACTATGCATAATCCAGGGTGTATCCCTGCGGGTCAGATTGAGGGCTTGGCCGAAGGGGTATGGGATGACTCCCTCTTAGACCTAGACAGGGATTATGAGGCCTTTCTTGAGGAGGAGATGGTCTGCACTCCTTTTGGTCCTAGAGGGCCACTGGTATGTTTCCTCTCTTGAGCTTCTTTTTCATATTTCAAATCCTTCTTTTTTATTGATGTTCTTTCAGTGGAGGGCACAGTATGTGGACCCCCCTCCCACTCAGTCACTAGCAGGTGCTGCTTCCTCGTCCTAGGTTGGGTCTTCTATTATTGTGAGTGAACCCCTCAGGATGGCCACCAATCCTTTCAGTGGCTTCCCAGGCTGGTCCTATCCTAGTGCGACCCATCCGGGCATTCCTCAGCTCTTGGAGCGCAGGCTAGATAGAGATGCCTCCCTCAGACGTCCCATCCCGTTTGACTGTATGAGTATCCAAACACCTCTCTTTTTGATTGATTCTTAACTTCTTCTGAATGACATGCTCTTTCTCAGGTGTCTCCGGAGATCTCTGCTGAGCTCAGGAGAATACACCAAAGTTTATCTGAGGTCATGGTCAACAAGGTATCATCCCGTTCTTAGCCCCCATCCTTCTTCTTTATTGCTTCTTTTCTTGATCATTTCCAATGTTCCCTCAAGAGAGGGAGAACAACGCCCTGAGGAGACAAGTCGGCTCCTATCGACAGGAGAATACCTGTTTGTAGGTACAGATTGAGGATCTTACCCAGAGGCTAGAGAGTTCGAGATTAGCATCTACTAGTCTTCCCACTTTCCATGAGCATAATTCGGATGAGGAGCATAGTTCCGGTGAGGACCTCGACTTCTAGGGATTTATTACTGTAATTTATGTAAACATAAACATATGCATATCTTTCCCCCATGTTGTTTTTTTATTATTACTTTTTTTTTTTGTCGTCTTATGAATGGAAACCTATCTTTGGCACAAAGAAAATCTCTTTTTGTTTATGGTTTGGAATGTTTTTTTTTTTTTTTTTTTGCATAATCAATTCCACAACTCAAGACTTTATTAAAATAATCGGGATAACATGACAATCCAAATATTCCTTCATTCTACTACCAAGTGAATTACATGAAAATAACTTTCCTACTATAGACAGGATAGGTAGGTAACAATGTGGGGAGACAGTTCTTAGGGTGAGCAAAACTTCACCAACTCCTCTGGATCCTCTGCTTTCAGTCCATGTCGGTTGATATACATAGGCAAGTAAAAGGATGTGTGAGTTAATCCCATCAACCTGACATAGCTGCATCTGGGGGTCTTCGTCAGAAAATCCTCTTGTGGCTTTCCTAGGCGTCTCCATGCAATATCCTTTGTAGTTCTTCCATGTAGGTACTCTTTCCAATCAACGATGAGTTTGAATTTCAGGGCTTCCCTCATTTCTTGGTAACAAAGAGCTCTGAGTTAGCCTCTATTTAAATGCTTGGTAACAAAGAGCTCTGAGTTAACCTCTATTTAATTGCCTGATCAGCTTAGTTTCTCGAGTAGCCAAACTTAGAAAAATAGCAGGTCTTCCATGGTTAATGATCAAGTCCAAATCTACGGCTATGGCTCATGTCATCAAGTCCTTTGAATGTCTCTGCAAGGACCGTAGGTATGATATCTCCTCCTTTCTTCAATTGCTTTACCACTTCTATTAGAACAAATAGTGCACCACGTCCAGGAGTTCGGAGAACATAGCGAGCTATCATGCACAAAAGGTAAGCATCATGTGATCTTTTCTTATGGATTCCCCCTAGTGGTAGGTATTGAATGAAGATCCTGGCCATCTTCAGAATATCAATCTTTCCATACCTGATGAATTGCTTCATTTCCTCCTTTTCCCATCCGAAAAAGTCCTGAATCTCCTCTGAGTGGTCTTTCTTTAAAGATGGTTGAATCAATTTACCCTTACGTGGAGATAACATATAAACTAAGAATTCTTCGAGAGTTGGACATGTCTCAACCAACCCAAACCAAAATACATGAAG
Organism: Macadamia integrifolia; assembly: GCF_013358625.1. NCBI lineage: Eukaryota > Viridiplantae > Streptophyta > Magnoliopsida > Proteales > Proteaceae > Macadamia > Macadamia integrifolia. The sequence goes on from NW_024870582.1 coordinate 28,096, forward strand.
ATCGGCATCCCAATACTGAGGCACCTGTTGGAGCAGATCGTGATGTAGCTCAATGCACCCAATTCGTATAAGGAATAACATACTTGTAGATTCTAGCAGGCCTGGTGTCACCATTTTTATGTCCACGGTCCATTTCTTCAATGTCTCATCTAAAGAGTCCATGACTTTTCCTGAAACCATCATAAGCAAAGAAGAGATGTGATGATTTTTTAAAGTATCACTCATCAGCTATTGTCACAACCAAACCTCTACCACTGTCACATCAAAATATATATTTTTTTTTTGACTACTCAAGGGTGGGAAATGAATTGGCCTTGAAATACTAGTGTCGGGTGGCAACTTTTTTTTTTTTTTTGGTTGGAATTCTGGATAAGAATCTAGAGGATCATAGGCAAATGATAGATACCTAACGGTCTTGCATGCCAAATGGCAATTCTTGGGGGACACAAGCTATGATGATTCTTTTAAAATACCTTGATTATTAATCTAGGAACCAATTTATTGCCTTGAGATGGTTGAGACCGCACTTGCACATCTCAAATTGCCTACGTATCCCTTGAGAGGAATCAGGTCTAGCATAGTTTGGGCTATTCACCCTTTCAGACATAGTATCTCTTTAGTTTATCCATGTTGACCAGTCCGGGTATTTCTTCACCATTGTGGTCTATGAGTTTCACAACTTTGCCTGGTAGAATCTCTTTGACAATGAATGGGCCACTCCAGTTGGGCCTGAATTTCCCTCTTGAGTCATGAATTGGAGCTTTCTATTCTCGAAGAACAAGCTCACCCTTATTTATATGACAGGGCTTCACATTCTTGTTGAAGGCCCTTGCTATTCTCAGTTGATATTTCTTCAAATTATCCATGGCCTTCATACGCCTTTCATCGAGAAAGTTCAGCTCGTCGTATCTGGCCTTCACCCATTCTCCTTCAGGTAACTGACTATCAAGAAGCACCCTTAGGGATGGTACTAAGATTTTTATGGGTAGAACCGCCTCAACCCCATACACGAAAGTGAAAGGAGTTACCCCTGTCGAGGATTGTACAAAAGTCGGATATGCCCGTAAGGCAAGGGGTAACTTATCAGCCCAATCCTTGTGTGTTTCACCCTTGAGGTACTCCATATCGAGAAATGATATTTTCTTGGATGAATTTTACCACCTTAGCAGATGTGAGGACTGCATATGACTGAGCTTCTATCCACTTGGTAAAGTAATCAAAGGCTACCATGATGGATTCATGGCCATTGGATGCTTTGGGGTTGACCTTCCCAATGATGTCAATGCCCCAAGTAGAGAATGGCCAAGGAGAACTTAGTGAGTGCAATTCTATTGGCGGGATATGTATGATATTGGCAAATATCTAACATTTGTGGCATTTCTTAACAAAACTCATGCAATTTGCTTCCATTGTGCTCCAATAGTATCCCAACCTGAGAATCTTCTTAGCTAGCATCTTGGCATTCATATGGGGTCCACAAGACCTTAATGAATTTCCTCTATGATTGTTGCAGCTTGCTCGTTATGACATAGTAATTGTATTCCATCATAAGACCTCTTGTACAACAAGTCTTCTTGAAGGATAAACTGGGTGGCATATCTTCTCAGAAATTTCTTTTCTCTTTCACGGGTACTTCCTTTCCCTAATAAAATCCACAATATGAGTGAACCAAGACTGACCATCTATGGTGAGAGAGTTCACCAAATTTTGATAAATGGGTCTGCTTCTTTGTTCCACTAAGAATGGTCGGACTCTAGCCATATGGTTGCATTCTACCAAGGAAGCCAAGGTTGCAAGGGCATCAGCAAACCTGTTGTTATCTCTCTGGAAATATTTGAATGAGATCTTCTCAAGGTGTTCAATCACCTCTTCTAAATGTTCTTGATATGGTTTTATCTTTTTGTCTATGGTCTTCCACTTTCCTTGCTTCTGACCAATGACAATGGATGAATCTCCATACAACTTGATCCTTTTCACTCCAATAGTCAAGGTTGTTTCTAGTCCCAGTGCGCAAGCTTCATATTCAGCAATATTATTGGTGCAGGGGAAGTCAAGGTGGAATGATGAAAGCAAGTAAAAGCCATCGGGAGTGATAAGCAATATTCCCGCACCACACCCCTTTTGATTAGCTTCTCTATCAAAGAACAACTACCATTCATTAGTTGTGTCTTCTTCTTCTATTGTTGTGATTCCTTCATCGGGAAAGGCATCGCCCAAGGCTCTTTCATCTTCTGTGGGGTGGGTGGCTAAGTGATCAGCTATAGCTTGCCCCTTGATAGATTTTTGAGTAACATAGGTAATGTCAAACTCTGATAGCAAAAGTAGCCACTGAGCCATCCTTCCTGTTAGAGCTGGTTTCTCAAAGAGGTATTTGATTGGATCCATTCTTGAGATCAAATGCACTAGATAAGCTACTATATAGTGCTGCAACCTTTTTGTTGCCCAAATCAGTGCAGCACAAGTTTTTTCCAAAGATGTGTACCACATCTCATATTCCAGGAACTTCTTGCTGAGGTAATATATGGCATACTCTGCCCCTTTTTTGTCTCTTTTTGTGCTAGCAATGAGCCCATGGAATATTCTCCCACTGATAAGTATAACAGAAGTGGTTCTCCTTCCACCGCTGGTGTCAATACTAGTGGAATACTAGTGGGTTCATGAGGTATCCTTTGATCTTATCAAAAGCTTATTGGCATTGGTCATTCCATTTTGAGGGCTGCTCTTTCTTCAGCAGCTTGAAGATTGGATCGCAGATTGTAGTCAGTTGTGCTATGAACCTGCTGATATACTGAATGTGATCCAAAAATCCTCATATCTGCTTCTCAATCCGAGGTGTGGGCATCTCCTGAATTTCCTTGATCTTGATAGGGTCGACTTCAGTGCTTCTTTCACTTACCAAGAACCCTAACAATTTTCCTATTGTTGTTTCGAATACACACTTCTGAGGATTCAACTTTAGCTGGTACTTCTTAATTCTTTCCAAGAATCACCTTAGTGTGGGAATATGCTCTTGCTGATCCTTTGACTTAACTATCATTTCATCCACATAGACTTCCACATCTTTGTTCATCATGTCATACAATATGGTCGTAGCTGCTCTCTGATAAGTTACCCCATCATTCTTTAGCCCAAAAGGCATCACCTTGTAACAATAGGTTCCCCATGGAGTGGTGAAGGCTATCTTCTAACGATCCTTTGGGTGCATGCTCACTTGGTTGTATCCTGAGAATCCATCCATAAATGATAACAAGGCATGCCCTGTCGTGTTATCGACCAATATATCAATGTGAGATAATGGGAAGTCATCTTTAGGGCTTACTATGTTAAGATCTTAGAAGTTTACGCACATTCGTACCTTGCCATCTTTTTTTGGCACTGGTACTATTAGCCAACCATTGGGGGTACTTCACCACTTGTAGAAACCCTGCATTCCACTGCTTCACAACTTCTTCCCTAATCTTCTCACTCCATTATAGATGCATCCTTCTGAGCTTCTGCTAAATCGGCTTTACCCCAGAGTAGGTCGACAATCGATATTGCACGATATCGGGGTCTATACCAGGCATATCCTCATAAGACCAAGCAAAGACTTCAAACACCTTCTGAAGACTAATCATCTATTCTGCTTCTTCGTCATCTAGGGTGGTACCAATTTTTACCTCTCGAAGGCATTGGTCGGTTCCTAGATTAATAACCCAGGTATCCTCACAGATGGGTTGTGATTTCTTTGGTTTGCATTATTTTATTAACTCTTGATATTTATTAAAATCATCGTCAGAAAAAGGAGGCAAGTCATACTCAGAATAAAAAATTTCATTCATGAAAGAAGGAGTAACAAACTTGACATACACGGACTCTGGACTCTCCTCAAGAGGGGAGGCTGACTCATAATCATAAATAGAAGACTCAACAACTGACTCAACTACAGACTCGATGACCGATTTAATGCTTTTATCAGTGGTATTCAGGCTAGTTGACTCGGTAGCATGAGTAACCTTGAAGTTCTCTCCGATGCTAGTCCAGTTTAGGAGCGGTTTGATGGCTCGATGGATGAGGAGATGTGGCAAATGGCCTCCTTCTCCTTCTGAGAAAGTTGCAGTTATTTCTTCAATGGTGCAAAGGTTCTTCTGGATAGGTGCCTGCTTCTTCACAAATACCAATTGATCAACCTCGTGTTCTTGAAAGTCAAACTTTCTGAGAGATGAGAATTGGTGGTGACTGGATAATCCCATTTCTACAAAGTCTATCTTTTCAAGCCTATTGAGGGAGGCCATCCCAGTGCCTTGGTCACATTTTTTGCCACCATCACGGATCTTTCCATTGCAGGTGATTCGGGCATAGTACATGCAGACCATCATTGTTTGTGCTCTTCTTTGCTTTGCATATACACTTCTTCCTCTGAAAGGCCTAGGCTTGAGCTCATGTAGCTGTTGGGCTCTTGGTTCTTGTAGGAGGGAGCAAATGTAGCTTTTCAAGTCAATGGGAAGATTCAAACACTAGATGAGTTTCACTTTCCTTTCCCACTCTCTTTTTAGGAGGACTCGAGGACTTGGTGCCTCCTTTGACCGGATCAATATTGTAGGGTTTCTAGAGGAACATCCATCCTCAATCAGTGCAATTTCTGCTATCCCGGTGATGCAACTGTCTTGATCACTTTCTTTAGCTAGCATTTGTTGTTTTTGTTCTACCTCATGAGTTACCCAGTCGAACTCATCTTAAAAGAATATTTCAAATCCTGGTTGCATCTTTATGGTGGTTTCATCAAACCACAGTTCAACATTTCTGCAAAAGGGAAAATCTTCTCCTTCTCTTACAAAGTACCCGTTGAGAGTGGGGTAGTAAGAGGCGGATATTTTCCTAGTCATCCTTAGTACCTTCTGCTATTTGTTGCCATTTGCTGCCATTCTTGTTCCTCATCATTTGGTTTACCGGAGGGCTCCATATAGCTTCATAGTTAGTCAAAATCTTTTCATCTGGAATTTCCTTGGCAAGTGTTGCGCAAGTTTCCTCTATGTCAAAACCACTAATTCGAACTTCCTGGTCTTGTTCTTCTCCATTTTCGGGATCCCCAGCTACTGTAATCACCTACCCTTCATGAATGAATTTCATTTTTTGATGGAGACTAGAGGACACTGCCTTCGCATGATGTAACCAAGGCCTTCCCAAGAGCATGCTGAAAGATGCCGGTATATCAATGATTTGAAAATCAATATCAAACTTCACCGGGCCAATCGTCATGGTGATCGTGAGGATGCCAAGGATTTTCCTCTTGGTGTTGTCATATACCCGTATGGTTTGGTTTGACGACCTCATATCTTCTAGGTTGATGCCAATACTCTTTGACGATCTTAAGGGTAGAACATTCAAAGCAGACCCATTGTCAATGAGAACTTGGGGAACCACCTTGTCAAGACATTCTACTGTGATGTGTAGAGCTTTATTGTACTGGGCCCCTTTGGGGAGTTCAGAGTCTTAGAACATCAATGATTGTACTGCATAAGTTGCCCCCACTATATGTGAGAGATGCATTGGATCTATCTCGATTGGAACTTGCCTATTGGTGAGAGACTTTAAGACTGCTTCACGGTGTGTGGGTAAGGCCATCAACAATCCCCAAATTAAGATATTAGCCTGGGCCTTCTTGAGCTGAGCTAAGATTGGATTCTCTGGTTCTTTCTTTAAGCCACTGGTTTCAGCTTCATTAGTCCTTGATTGTTTTACTGCCAGGGCCTTGCCTTTGTAGTCTCTTCCACTTTGAGTTTCCATCACATTGGTAGGTTTCTTCATGATGACCTCTGTAGGATAACACTCCTCATCATCACTATTTGTTATGGTAATTATTCCTACCATAGGATCATCGTCCTCTTCTGGTTCTCCTTCCCTGCTAGGGGTGGGAAGTAGAGGTCCTCCGCAAATGTCAATGGCCCTTGCTCGCACCTTTTTAACTACATTGGAAAGCTGCACAACTGTTGTATCCACCATTTCTGCAAGTGTGGTATGTCCCCCTATTTTTTTAAGGATTCTCAGTTGCTCAGTATAGCATTGTTCACTAATGGCTACTTCACCTAATATTTGATCAATCTCATTAGCCTTTGAGTTTGATGTCAACCAAACGATTAAAGACATAAACCATGTGTTCTACTATAGGATTTTGTTTACCTTCAAAAGTGATCTCATATCCTTCACTATCTTCTGAATTCGATGTCGAATCTTCCCCTTCCATGTGAATTGTGAGTGCCAGCTGAATAGCATCTGTGGGATCAACCATCGGGTCATCCTCTCTGATTGCATACACCGAATATCCTCCTGGATCCTTGGGTGAATAGTACCCTGATTCATCATCTTTATTATTGTCCAAGGCCCCTGGTAGTCATCCCAGTCTGGCTACTTATCATCACCTTGAGACTCAGAGTCATCTCCATCATTCTCATCTTCGCTCTCGTCCTCCTCGTCGTTGTCGTCATCCTCTTCTTTACTGATTTCTCCCTTATTTGGTTCTTCATCAGATTCCTCTTGACCATCAAATTCTCTTGCATCCAAATGCTCATAGTATTCAGAGCGTATGGACTGGAAGATTTCCATAGGGCCAGACTTAACCTCATCAGCTCGAAGATGGATTAGGCCAGACTCATCATCTTTCGTATCACTCCCAATGTGGATTAGGGAGGTGTGCTCTTTGATTTGTTCCCTTATTGCCAATGCCATTACTGTTGTGAGCAGGTCACTTGTGACTTCTTCAATTGTCTTCAGATTGTCCTCCTGAGGTACGATGGGCTTAATCATAGAAGTAGGATCATTACCTTGATTTTCTCCTAAGACATTTACTAAACCAGTTGATGAGGTTATCTTTGGAGAATTCGGTAGTGCAAGCATGTCTTTCCAACTGTATCCGCCAATCCATCCTTCCTTTGGATTATTCACCGATCCTTGGGAATGGGTCTGATATAAAGGTGATGAGGGATACGAAGTAGGATGGTATGAAGGTGATATGATGTGAGAGGTAGGATATGAAGCTCGGGGGTGATAAGATGAAGAAACTCTTCTCCTTGATGCTGTGGTGAAGATTGGTAATATGGTGGAGGTTGGTAATATGGTACGGTGGATTCTTCCGTTGATGATGAAGGAGGGATAGCGGATGTCTACTCTTTTGATTCTTCTTCTGCTGACTCTTCTCTTTTGGGACCTTTGACTCATGGAGATGTAGTGCCAAAACACTTGGGTGAAGAAAGGGTGAAAGGGGACCTGAAGGCCAACTTTGAAAGCCTCCTTAAACAAGCACAAATCCCCGGGGTTCCCATAACTAGCCCTATCTGTGGGCTTCGGGTTCAAAGCACAAACGCATCCAAAATACTATAGGAAGCCTTTAACTCCTTGAGTTCGGACTCATCCATGGTGGATACAATCTTCCTGGCATCCACCTCTAATGCATCATTGGTTCGGGCTTAGGACTCGAATACCCTTTCTCTGAAGTCTTCACCATTGGAGCCACCCTCAGACTCCCGAGCTGTGGTAATGGACGACGAATCATGGGAAGAAGGGGAATCTGGGGACTAGTCTAAAGACATTCTCGGATGCCCCTGAAAAGATGATCCCTTCAATTCGACACCATCCTCTCTGAGGACGAAGGACTACTACCGAAAGAACTAGTCATTGAACACTTACTATTCAAACACCGATGAAACCAAGGAACGAGAGGAAAGGAAGACCGAATGACCGAAGGTGAGCTCTGCGAAGGGAAAGAAGAAGTGGCTTACAAATGAAGGCCACCCTTTATAAAGTGAATAAAGATGGTTTGACTGCTTGAGCATTAATGACCATGCCATGTCATCATGGGTGATTCCTGAGGCTCGCACGGGTCTAACACAGGGCAACAAGCCAACCGAGGTATCCTCCCTTGGTTGGGTGCTCAGGCCAAGGCCGAGAAAACCTGATCGAAGGGTGTCCTCCTCGGTTAGGGGCTCAAGCCAAGGCCGAGTAGACCTGATAGAAAGGTCCTCCCTCGGTTGGGAGCTTAGGCCAAGGCTGAGTAGGCCTGACTAAAGAGTTCTCCCTCAGTTGGAGGCTCAGGTCAAGGCCAAGCAGACCTGATCGAAGGGTCCTCCCTCGATTGGGAGCTCAGACCAAGGTTGAGAGGACCTGATCGAAAGGTCCACCCTCAATTGGGAGCACAGGCCAAGGTCGACAGACCTGACTGAAGGGTCCTTCCTCAGTTGGGGGCTTAGGCCAAGGTCGAGCAGACCTAACCGAAGGGTCCTCCCTCAGTTTGGTGCTCAGGACAAAGCCGAGCGGATCTGGTCGAAGGGTCCTCCCTCAGTTGGGAGCATAGGCTAAATCTGAGCAGACCTGACCGAGGGTCCTCCCTCGGTTGAGGGCTCAGGCTAAGGAAAAGCAGACCTGACCTAAAGGTCCTTCCTCGGTTTGGTGCTCAGGCCAAAGCCGAGCTGACCTGACCAAAGGGTCCTCCCTCGATTGGGAGCTCAGGCCAAGGCAGAGCATACCTGACTGAAGGGTCCTCCCTCGATTAGGTCAAAGGCCAAAGCGGAACAGAAAGGACTGAAGGGTTAAAAGAAAAAAGAGAGAGAAGTGTTACTTCCCCTAAAGGCCCTTCAAAGGAAGTAAGGGGGCTTCTAATACACACAAACTAAACCACCCAATCAGACATAGACATGTGGCATCTCACCAAGTATCTATACCACAGCTTCAGATAGCCAGGTGGTGGAGAAACCTAAACTTCTCATCAGCAATAAAGTCATAATAGGACTCCATTCACCTAAGGAAATATTCCCTGAGGAAACGTGAAATGTGCAAGGAGGAGTCCTCCAACAAACCATCTCATTCCATTCAGAGGAGGAAGTATCTATCCTAGTAGTACTCTATAGGGGATAATCCTATAAGAAGAAACCCATAAGACAGAATCATGTAAGTTGACTAACTCGCCATTACTCTCTAAAACACTGTTGCACAAGTGTCTAACTTGGGCGTTGGAGGACTAATCTCAGAGCCACCTCCGGGCCTTTGCCTTCTATGCTTGTGTAGGATAGACGCTCAACCTTCCACAAATTCTCGACAACAACAAGTTGCCACCTTGTCCTACCAAGCAGGTGATGAGAAGGAAGCAGGTTTCCTTTAAGAGTCTGTTGTGGAGGATTTGAAGCTTACTGGGAAAGAATGTGAATACAATAGAAAGATGCAAGGACATGAAACAAAAGAACAAGAAAATAGGGGAAAGAAAAGGACCAAAACAATAAGTAATCTTTACCCATATTTAGGGTTGAAGTAGGAGGGTGGAATTTAAGGGAAGATGAAAAGAATAGAAATTGGTTAAATATGAATTCTTGTGATTTTTTCCTTTTTTTCTATGAAAACTGGGTGCTAAATTGAACATCTATTGGAATATAGAATCACTCCATATATGTGTGTCTATGACCATAAATTTTATATAATGATCCACATCTTGATCCCCTGATGTGGCTGAAACTGTCTTTGCTTAGTGAGGAGTGGTGGGATGGGACATACTTTGAAAGCTCTCATTAGTCGGGAACACTACCCACCGCATGAATTAAGACCTGAAAAAATCCAATGTACCGTTGGGTGCTAAATAGAAGATGAATTGAAAGTTAGTATCACTCCATGTGTGTCTATAACCATAAATTTATATAAGGATCCACATCTTAAGTGTCCTTAGGACTATTAACTTGATTAATTTGGATCTCTAAAAGAATTTTAGTTATTTCAAAGAACCAAGTATATGTTAGAGATATTAGTTATGTTGCTCTAAGGGACGTATGTTCTCTTTTATCTAATAAGTGGCATGCCCACCTTAGTGGGAGAACCACCATAGCATAAATTTCATATTGTATGTGTTTTGTTATAATCGTTTGTGAGAGTGACTAAATTGATCCCTTCTTCATCATTGTGTAAGCCACTTGGATCAAACTGAGTTGATCCTGCGGATAACTCTACTTGAGACCATGTCATGAAGAGAATGCCCAATGATGCCCATCCTTTCTTTTGCCTCCAGACTCAAGAGTGTGAAAATTGCTTTAAAGCTTTGGAACTCCACCTTTGGGAACATCACCTCTCGGGTCTCTTCTGCACGGGACAAACTCCACTCCATCCAATCTAGAATCCAGAACGATCTCCTCAACCCTATCCTTGTTGAGGAAGAGAAATCTACCACTTATGATTTAGCTTTGTTGCTTGAGCAGGAAGAAAGCTTCCTGCGCTAAAAGCCCGCATCAAATGGCTTGAATTGGGTGTTTCCAACTCGGCTTATTTCCATCACGCTCTCAAAGCCAGAAATGATGCCAACTCCATCTCGATGCTTGTCTCCTCCTTTGGGGCTGAGCTCTTTTCCCTATATCACATCAAGGCTGAAGCCATCTCTTACTTCCAGAGGCTCTTCAATTCCCCCTTTCACTCCCACCCCATGCCTCAGAATCTCCTCAACAAATCCGTCCCCATTGATTTTATTCCTTTTCTCCAATCCATCCCCAGTGAGGAGGAAATAATCTCAGCCATTCTTACCCACAAATCCAACAAAGCCCTGGGCCCTGATGGTTTTAGCATGGGCTTCTTCTCTGCCTGCTGGAGTACCATCAGAAATGACCTTATTTCTGGGTTCGGAGTTTTTTCTTCAACCCAAATCAAATTGAAGGGGTAAACCATACCTTCCACTGCCTCATCCCTAAAAAGGATGGAGCAGTCTCCATAAATGATTTTAGGCCCATTTCTCTGTGCAATATCCTCTATAAGTTTGTGGCCAAAATCCTTGCCAACAGAACTCAGAAAGTAATCGAATCCCTCGTCAACCCAAACCAATCGGCCTTCATTGCTGGCAGGAGTAATTCTAATAACATCATGCTCTGTCATGAGATTTTTCGCAGTTTCGTTCATAAGTCCCACTCCCCTGTGACTCTCCTCAAGATTGATATCCACAAGGCTTTTGACACCATTAGCTGGGATTTTATCTCCAACATGCTTCTTCAAATGTTATTCCCGCCATCTTTTGTTCATTGGATTTGGGTTTGCATCTCCTCCCCCTGTTTCTCCATTCTTGTGAATGAGAGCCCGACTGGGTACTTCCCCTTGGGTCGTGGCATCCGTTAAGGATGCCTCTTTTCCCCTCTGTTGTTCTCTCTTTCCTTGGAAGTCCTCTCTCACTCCAGTCAATCTACGGCCAACCTCCACCTCATTTCTCCCATTCCCAAATGCAAATCCCTCCTCTCTCATTTGGCATTCGCCGATGACATCATGATCTTCTCTAAACCAGATCCTCTCTCCATCTCCACTATCATGTCCACCCTTCATTCCTTCGAATCCATATTGGGCCTCAACATAAACCTCCTAAAGTCCAATATTTTCATTTCTGGCATCACCCCCGAGGTCTACGTCCCGCTCTCTGAGCTCTTTGGAATTTCGCTTGGGTCTTTTCCTGTGAAATACTTGGGTCTTCCCTTGATATCCTCTAGGCTTTCCACCCATCATTGTGCCCCCATGCTGGACAACCTCAAGAAAAGGATCCAGCTCTGGAAAGTCAAGATTCTATCTTTTGCTGGCCACCTTCCCTTAATCAAATCGATCCTTCAATCCATGTACCTCTATTGGTCTAACACCTTTGCCCTTCCTGCCTCCATCATCAAATCCTATGAAGGGCTCCTCTGTTCCTTCCTATGGAAAGGCTCTGACTCCTCTAAATTCATGAGAGACCCCTAAGTTGGGAAAAGGTTTGTCTTCCTAAAGTAAAGGTTGTCTTGGGATTAGAAGAATCAAAATGATCAATTCCGTTGTTATTATCAAGCTAATTTGGAATGTTGTGTTAAAGCACAAAAGCATTTGGGAGGATTGGATTTACTTGGGTTTTCTCAAATCTAATTCCCTTTGGATGATTCCTTCCATTCCTCATGCCTCCTGGATCTGGAGGAAGATTCTTGACCACATACATGTTGCCCTCTCGGCTATCTCCTTTGTCATTGGGAATGGTCATTCTATCTCCCTCCGGAATGACCCCTGTTACCCTCCTAGAATCATTTCTCATCTTATCTCCCCCAAATTCATCTACTCTTCTGGCCTTCCTTCTAATGCCTTAGTCTCTGCTATTCTTTCCCCTTCCGGCTGGTCCCCCTTCCTCCCTCCTCCCCTCCTCGACCTTTGGTCTATCCTCTCCCCTCTTCCCCTGGGTCACAGAGGAAGGGAGGACAAATGCATTTGGCTCCCCTCCCCTTCTGGATCCTTTTCTTCTGCCTTTGCTTGGTCCTTAATTCGTACCCCTTTCCTGATGGTTCCTTGGCATAAGGTAGTCTGGTTCAAAAATCACATTCCTCATCATAGCTTCACCCTATGGCAATGTCTGACCAATTGCCTTTCCACCCAATCTTTTCCCTTTCACCGTCATATTCTAGTCAACCCAGCTTGCTTTCTCTGTACTCATGGCAAGGAAGATATCCCGTACCTCTTCTTCTCTTGCCTTTTCTCTTCCCACATCTGGAAATTTGTCCTGTTCAAATGTTGGAGGACCAGAAGACCCATTCTTCCTTTCGATAGAGGATGGACCTGGATTGATATGACTTTCTCTGGTTCTTCCATTTGTGACACCGTTGGAAGCTTGCTTTCTGTGCCCCCATTAACCACCTCTAGATGGAGCGTAACATCTGTAGATGGACCTCCAAATCCCGTTCCTCGAATAAGATTTGGAAAGCTATCTACTTTGATGTTAAGTCCAAAACCTCTTCCCTTCTATCTCGACCAGCCAAATACACCTCCAGAAACTCCCACATCATTGATGCTTGGAACCTTCTGGTGGATTTCATCCATCCCACTTAAGGTCTTTCTGGGTTTTCACTCTCCCCCCCCCCCCCCGGTTGATGGCCATTGTTGGTGATTGCTTGTTTTGTATTGGCCTTTTTTAGTTTTGGTTTTGTGTTTGGCCCTTGGCCTTGCTCTTTTGTTGGTTTAACCCCCCCCTCTTTTTCCCTTTCATAATCTTCTCTTCTTAGTAATAAATTATTTATTTATCTAAAAAAAAAAAATAGATCAATGTTAGAATCAGGTCAAGTTGGGCCAGGCCGAGTTGGGCCAACCCAACCCTGCCGAGCCGGATTGACCCTCATAATTGGGTTGGACAGGGTTTGGACTCAGGGCGGGTTTGGGTTGTTAGGGCCAAACTTACACCCCTAATTTCATATATTGAAACCGAATCCATTTATAAACAGTTTCGGTTTAAATGCTTTTTTTCTTCTATATATATAATTTTTTTTTCCAAACGACTTATTTACCTTTAAAATTTTGGTGACATATTTTAACATTGAATTGTATTATTTATTGTTATATATTTATTTTCTAATAGGTGTTTAATGTAAACTTAATTTTTTTTATTGAAATGTATGCAAACTTAACATTGAACGACCTGAGCTTATTATGTATATGTTAATCGGTTTAATTAAACAGTTTACCAATGGTTTAAATATCAAATTCGAAACCGAACCATTTATTAAACTGTTTCAATTTTAAATTCCAAAACCGAATTGGTGCAATATGGGTAATTTTTCCCACACGATAGAGTATGGGAAACCCTCTCCCTTATTATTTAAGTTCTCGAATGAAAAATAGACATGAAAATGTATCTAAGCCAATGGTAACAGTTACAAGATTATGTTATGTACGATTCCATTTTCATGTTTCACCAATAAATATATATATATATATATATATCCATGTTCAAATCCAGACCGTCCAAGCTACCAAGGAATTCCAAAATCCGAAAAAAAAAATATAGGCATATTGGTCATCCAAATCGACCCTACCCGAACCAAGGGAGCTTAAAAATCGCCGTCCTATTCTTATCGTTTGCGAGTCCTCAGGGGTAAATACGGCAAAACAAAAATTCAAACGGCTACCAAACATCCGAAAATTCAAATGGCTACCAAACAGCCCAAAATTCAAATATTCAAATGGGTGAATTAAGAAATACCTGATCGAGTGCAAAAGCCAGAAACACTCCCTTGCCTCAGAGCCTCTTCTTCGTCCCCTCCTCTCCTCCTCTCCTCCTCTCCTTCTCTTTCAATCAAACACAAGCCAACCACTGAAGATACATGCAGCCATGAATTCTTCTCCCACATTTCGTCTCCCCGCCTACGAAGCAAATCTGTTTCTCCTCTTCCTCCGATCGGGATTTTAGGGGGCGAAGTCCTATATCTCGCTCTTGATCCCATTCCCGTGCCTTCTCCCCAACCTAAGAAAACCCCTTCGCCTTCTCATCTCTCTTTGAGATCTTCAACTAACTCTCTTCCTCTTCAAGAACTGTTACTCCTTTCTCCTCCCCTCTTTGACGATCCAGAACCCGGCTCCTTGAAAGAACGGAAATGGCGGAAGAAGCCCTTGAGCCGGAAGGCCATTGAAGACGTTGCAAGAGCAGAGTTGCTTCCATGGATCTGCCGGCCTCTCCCTCCCAAGAAACGTAAGGAGATCTCGGAGGCGAATGGAGCTAGAGATCCAAAAGAGATGGATGAGGGTCTGTGTGATAAGGTTGGGAAACCAAGGAGAAGAAAACAGGTAATCGGTCGAAGGGAGAATCTTAGTCTAGTCCCTTTAGTTCATTCTTCAAGCTTATCCCCAAGTATATTCAGATTTTCAGTTCCTCATCTTGCATTTTTCTTCTTCTCTTCCCCACAACCCACCCCTTTCGTACGACGCTGATTCTTACCATTTTGATGCTTATTTCTTGGTACCCAGGAAGCAGCGATGAAGATCAAAGTAGCCTAGATCGTATTGGACTGCTGATATCCGACCTTATTATGTGGAATGATGCTGCCAGATCAAGCCTCTGGTTCGGGTTTAAATCCCTCTGTTTCCTATCTTCTTGTTTTACAATAGTATTGAGCTTTAGAGGTAGGCAATTCCCTCTGTCTTCTCTGGACTTACGTTCTTTTAATTTGCTCTGATTTTGGAGATATGAGTAGGCTTCTCTTAATCTTTTGCAGATTTTATCCCTGGTTTCCCAACTTGGGCTTTATCATTTTCTGCAATTCATTATCCCAAAGCTATAGACCCCACTTTCTCTAAATGTAGTCAATATTTCATCTCTTTTCCTGGGTTATAGAGGTGATATCAAGAATCCAAGATGCAGGACTTGAAACTGAAAAAAGCCTTGCTATTGCTAAGACTAGAGAACTCTTCTAAGCCGAACCATTGATGACTCTGAAAGTGGGAACATCAGCTCAGTGATCCTTCTTCTTCCCGTCTTTCTGATTGACAAATCAGATGCTCCAAAAAAAAATCCCATGTTTCCTCGTGCAGGTAGCATCCGTACTCTTATACGGCCCTGAATATGGCCATTTCATTACCTTAAGGAAATTAATTGCAATTTGTAAGGAAAAAAACGTCTTAAACACACATCCCTGAATTTTATTTGCATCTTCTAGTGCTTTTACCTTTCTTATTTAGACAAATTCTGTAATAGATTCTATAAATCTCTGCAGGATTCTTTGAAGCTTCACTGCCCCCAAGTTCTATTCTTGTTACTCTGAGAAGATAAATAAACAAGGAAATGTGGAGTTGGAACTTGCCTCTGTTTCCTATCTTCTTGTTTTACAATAGTATTGAGCTTTAGAGGTAGGCAATTCCCTCTGTCTTCTTTGGACTTACGTCCTTTTAATTTGCTATGATTTTGGAAATATGAGTAGGCTTCTCTTAATCTTTTGCAGATTTTATCTCTGGTTTCCCAACTTGGGCTTTATCATTTTCTGCAATTCATTATCATTTTCTCTAAATGTAGTCAATATTTCATCTCTTTTCCTGAGTTATAGAGGTGATATAAAGAATCCAAGATGCAGGACTTGAAACTGAAAAAAGTCTTGCTATTGCTAAGACCAGAGAACTCTTCTAAGCCGAGCCATTGATGACTCTGAAAGTGGGAACATCAGTTCAGTTATCCTTCTTCTTCCCATGTTTATGATTGACAAAACAGATACTCCAAAAAAAAAATCTCATGTTTCCTTGTGCAGGTAGCACCCATACTCTTATACGGCCCTGAATATGGCCATTTCATTACCTTAAGGAAATTAATTGCAATTTGTAAGGAAAAAAACGTCTTAAACACACATCCCTGAATTTTATTTGCATCTTCTAGTGCTTTTACCTTTCTTATTTAGACAAATTCTGTAATAGATTTTATAAATCTCTGCAGGATTCTTTGAAGCTTCACTGCCCCCAAGTTCTATTCTTGTTACTCCGAGAAGATAAATAAACAAGGTAATGTGGAGTTGGAACCATCGCATTCACAAGTATGCAAGCCCATGTGTTTTTCAGTCTCTGGCCGTCTTAATATAATGAATGTCTACTTTGGTTAAGCAGTGAAACTTGAGATATTGTGTATGGGAAGCATAGGGAGC
The DNA here is from genome assembly GCF_013358625.1 of Macadamia integrifolia. Taxonomy (NCBI): domain Eukaryota; kingdom Viridiplantae; phylum Streptophyta; class Magnoliopsida; order Proteales; family Proteaceae; genus Macadamia; species Macadamia integrifolia. Next base: position 44,484 of record NW_024870582.1, read on the forward strand.
TTGCTCTCACAAGAAGATTGTGGCAGCATCACCAGCTATCGTATTTTGGAATCATTCTTCCGGAAAAAACCAGTGTTTTTGCAGGTACCACCATTGTCATATTTCATAGCACATTTTCTATTTCATCCATTGCATACAGTCGTACATATTCAGAGAATACATGGCTATTTGATTAACACAATCAGCACTCCAAGTCTCCAATAAATTAATTTTTTTTGTCAGTGTAGTCAAGACTGCTTTGCCTGGCCGGAATCCCTGTGCCTTACTGAGTAACTAGGAGGGGGTGAAAACGTGAAATATTAAAAGTGTGTAAAATACAATGTCTGTAATGTAGTATTGATGCATTATATATTGAATTTCTATAATTTATATTCAATAAAACAAGAATCTTTGAAAATAATTTTTGCTTCACATTCAAGATACAAAATTACAAAATAAATTCATCCAAAAAAAAAAGATACAAAATTACATGTAAGCCACCACCCCCCCCTAAAAAAAAAATTTTTTTTTTTAAATATCTAGGGCAAGCCACCACCTATGTTCCTTGACTACACTTGTTGAACCAAACCACTGATAAAAAATCCAATCTGGTTCCATAATTTACAGTTTTATATTTTAACTTTGAAGAATATAGATGCAAATTCTAATATCTTCAGTGGCAAACCTGGGCTCTCTTCAAGCAGTACAGGTTAGATATTTAAAGCCTTGGAACTTAAATGTTTTAACTGGGGTTTTAGGAATTCAAAGGAAATATTAAGGTTCTTTAAATTCAAGAATCAATGTCAACGTTCCTACTTCAAGAATATGATGAATTGTATAGGTGTTTGTCATTTAAGTTGTATTGGATGGTAGTGTTCATGTGTATTTTTTGGGAATATGATGGATTGTATAGGTGTTTGCCATTTAAGTTGTATTGGATTGTAGTGTTCGTGTAATGTACTTTTTGGGAATATGGTTGCTAACCCCAATCATATCAAAACAAAACTCACATAAATTTTTTCAGAAGAAAATTAATTAAGACAAGTGGATGGACAGAAATCCAACATTTGCTCGCTTGCTCTTTCTTATTTCTTCTTCCATACCCCAGAAGCTACAAAATTAAGATAAAAAAATTTGGTATAGGTGCAAATACTGATCCAAGGGAGCTTCATTCACGAGGTTTGAGATTCCAGCTGATCCCAATTCACTAGGTTTAAGAAACTAGAGCTGATGTTGCCATTGTAAGAAAAAAAATTTTGTCAGACACTCTAGCACTCTCAAAATTTGGGCTATAAGGCTGCTTCTTAGCTTACCAAACAATTCACTTGAAATGCAAATTATTCCTTAAAAAATATATTATCCTTCAAATTTCTAGATCAACATTGTTAACATGTTGAGATGGATGAGTGGGAAAACTAGAAAAGTTAATTACGAAATGAAAAAAAAAATTAAAGCAAATTTAAGAGTAGCTCTAATACATGATTAATTGAGAGATTCATTTTAGGTGGTATAGAATATGGACATGTGGAGCTGAGGCGAATGCTCCAATAAGGAGGGGTGATATGATTTAGATTGGAGGAACTAAAAGTGCTAGGGGTAGGCCTAAAATGACTCGAAGAGAAGTGGTGAGGGAAGTCATACATAGCTTAGACCAAGTAGCAAGCTTTGAATAAAGTTTATTGGAGAAGGAAGATCCATGTGGCTGTCCCCATTTAGTTGGGATAAGGTTGAGTTGAATAATCTACTTACCGAACAAAAGATTGAAATTTAATTCATTATCACAGTTCTAATATGGCTGTGACACATCCTTTAAATAGGAACAGTACTGATAACATGATAAACAGTAAGTCCTCGTGCATAATCTGACTTTGACAATTGTACAGTTCTGTGTAAGTCCTCGTGCATAATATGACTTTGAAAATTGTATAGTTCTATGTGCTCAGTGCTTCCATCATTTCCAAGTTTAAGTAGGGATTCGTTTCTTGTTCATGTTTCTTGGTTTTCCGTTGTTTCTTTTCGTGCATTCATTTTCAATGAGCAATTGCATTACATGTATCGAATCCTAGTGCATAATTAGGCTCTGACAATTGTATAGTTTTGTGTGCTCAGTGCTTCCATCATTTCCAAGTTTAACTAGGGATTCGTTTCTTGTTCATGTTTCTTGGTTATCCGTTGTTTCTTCTCATGCATTCTTTTTTAATAAGCAATTGCATTACATGTATCCAATCCTAACACTGGGGGGAGGCAGTGGGTTGGAGGGGGATGGCAGATATTTTGCAAATCTAAACTCCAAGGTTGTGGTTGCTGATTTAGGACAGCATTGGAGCATGAAGGTGTGTTTAAATCTGAGATTAGAGGGCACAATCTGGACCACTTGGTTTATTGCCCAATATAGAGTTTGCAATGATTGTGCATATTGTGTGGTGCAAACTATTCTTATATTGTCTGGACAAACTTTTTGCATATTGCATTGATCAGTCATGGAAGGAGATGTAAGGGTCTCTAATTATATTGTCTGGACAAACGTTTTGCATATTGCATTGATCAGTCATGGAAGGAGATGCAAGGGTCTCTAATTATGACTTGACAGTCTCAGTCTTTGCACTAAATACTTATTTTGTGCTGATGAGTTCTTCCTAGTATCATGTTGGAATAGTTTCTAAATTCAGAAACCAATCACTAAGATGCATGCAGTCCAAACTGATTTTGGGTGCAGAGCACAGGAACTGTGAGAACTTGGCCCACACTACATCCATCAAGAATATCACCAATCAGTCCCACACATAAAACAAAAAAAATTGAATTGCTCTTAATCAGCAGAGAATGAGATTCTCACGGCATTTAGGAAATACCCTTGGTTTATGAAACTGTATGAGAAGAAGATAATGAGCCATATGGACTTCTTTGTTAACAAAATGGGTTGGGGAACGGGCAGTTATCATCACGTACTCGCAACTTCTCGGGCTTAGCTTGGAGAACAAGATTCTTCGATGGTGTTCAGTTTTATAATTGCTGTAAAACACAATCAAATTGTTTTTGCATTATGAGTCTGATGTAACTAATAAGATGGAAACTCTGAGAAGAATGTCTCTTGAGTTCAGATTGCACAAATTAGATGTTAGACTCACTAATTGATATGTCCTACATACCACCCTTGGTATATCCACATCTTAGTCACTTGCCACTGCCTAGGCTAGCACCATAACAATTGTGCCCAATTTTAGTGAATAGGTTTCCACATCATCACCTAGTCATGTATCTAATTTTAGACAAATCTGATTTCTCAAGCTAACCATCATAGTGGTTCCAAATTTTGTTGGAAAAAATTAGTTTTTTCTGGAAATATTTGAACTGCAGGGACCATTCAAAAGACAAGAGGGAAGTCGAAGCATGGTGGATCCTTTGGCTGAGGTAGGTCACCAAATTTGGCATATCCAAGGAATTCCTCATCGATCAGTTGGTCAAAATGTCATATAATCTTGTCCATGTGGAAAAAATCAGTGGTCTTGTGGGAAGGGTTCCTAAAATGGGCATGTAGGAACCCTTCTTCCCTAAAGGACAAGGTTATGTAAACAATATTGATAAGAAAAGGATTTTAACCATTCTGTTGACACATAAAGAAACCTAAAAAGAGAGAAGAAATAACCCTAGACATCTAAATTTTCACTGTTTTTTGAAATATTCATGCTAAGGTTCAACACTAAGCCAAGGGAGGAAAAAAAGGGGTGTTAACTTAAGAAATGTGGCTATTAGTAATCTATCAAGTGGACTTTATATTCCATCCCTTCCAAGAATAAAACCCAAACTTTATAATTCTTTTGGGGGTGCTCCTGCATCATCAAGTAATATTTGCACTATGATATAGGATTAGGATAGTGTAGGGACAAGTAATATGTGCCAACCCCTTCCATTTCAGCTGTTAGAATAGTCTGTTTCTGCATAATTAGATAGTTTAAAAATTGTTCCCTGATTTAAGTGTAATGATTAAGTACCTGCAACATTATAATAAGGGAAAGAGGATGTTTTAAACTATATTAAGGCACTTACAAGTTGTAGTAATGGATTAAAATCTGTGAGCATTTGAGTTTTATTGCTTCGGTTATTAGATTCTGCACCTGAAACTTGAGTTTCCATTCCTGGCTGAAATCCATGAATTTGAGAAGCCAAATGATGAGCAAGCTTTGAATCTGATGAACATATGTGCAGTGCACATGTTAAGGATTTTCCAGATGTAGTCTTCTCATATGGGATCAGTGATGAGTACAGGTACTTTCAGAAACCGACTTGGTTTTCTGCTGGAGTTCTAATTATCTGGGATATTGAATAATAATCTCAAGGCATTTCATTATCATCATGATCTTTTTTATTATAAATCATCTATCGAATAATAGTTCTTGAAGCATATCATAAATTCAAAAACATCTTAATTGTTATTTATAATTACTTGTTCGCGACTTCATTTATTGAAATTGCAATGATACATCATTCCTAGCTAGACATCATTAGCTTTTCTGTACCTTTTGATACATATGTATTTTCCAAATAGTTACTTTCAATTTCTTTTAGGAAGAATAGCATACTAGCAAATAAAGTTTATATGAGGCAGCCACACAAGCACAACTTGGTGCCAGCTTTGTTTTGAAGGAGAGATCTCACTTCTGCCAAAGGCATGCCAAGTTTCTTTTTATATCTTTGATCTTAAGAAAAAAGTGTCCTGCTGTTGATACATTAGATTAGAAAGATTAATGATACAAGCCAAAGGCAAGATGGAGAAGGACTAGGACTAGGACTAGAGAATGCCAGCTATGCAGATGGTTTAAATTTGCATTTGGGAGAAACTTTCTGAAAATTAGAAGAAAAAGGAAGAATAAGTAGAGAAGTAGAAAAACCTATGCAATCATACCTTGAGAGAAAGCAACATTACTTAGCTAGAAGAAGCTTAATTTTCAGAAAAACTAGAACTTTGGTTGTTGGTGCTATTGCTTTATGTATTTTAAGTCTAACTGATCAGCGCAGCAGCAACTAACTTATGTTTTCCTGACTTAGTGATGCAACTTGAAGGATTTGACGATTTTACTCTTACCTCTTCATGGGAAAGGTATCCTAATGTTTGTTAGAATCTCTCTTTATGTTAACATAAGATTTACTTCATCCTGAAGCTAGGAGACTAGTAAGATCTGAAGAGGTTAATAAGATTGGGGGTAGGCCAAGTGGGCCAATGGAGAGGATTCGATGTGGAGATTCGCAGGGCTAAGTGTGAGTTGGGGTGGGGGAGAAGGGTTGGGGTTAGACAGCTAATGGGAATAGTGTCTTTGTTGATGGTGAGCCGAGATGCTTGGGCTGAACTAGTTTCAAACCTGAGTCAAATAAGGCTCCAAGGTTAGAATCCTTGATTTAGGTCAAAGTAAGATATATTTCTTGCAGAGCACACGACAGATGTCTAATATTTGTTATACCTCCACTAGGTGGGAGTCTTGAGGAGGTGGTTTGTTCCTCCAAATATCAGCTGCAAATTCCCACTAGTTAGGAAGATATAGGTCCTTAAGTTCTGCCCAGAAATCCTCCTCCAGTGGCTATCGCTGGATATGAACAGAACAACACCAGTAGCAGATCAGATAGTTAGTAAAGAGCCTCTATGCTTCGAACAGATTAATTAACCTAGAGAAAATTAAAGAAATTAAAGGGAAAAACAGAAACTGATGGAAGGATGAGAAGGGGGAGAAGAATGATGTGGATTAGGCCTCTCACCATCTCCTTGGGCTTCTCACCCATCAAATATTTTTGGACAATCCCATCCCTCAGTCAACCCTCTCAACCATAGAAGAAACTAGTCAATTTTTATCTGTCAAAATCTCTGCTAAAAGGAAACAATTACTCCTCTTAATGGAAACAAATAATATAAGAATCTATTAACAAAAGGAAACTAGTAGGGAAAATAGAAACTGATCCTATTTGAAAACTAGTTTTTTCTACGAGCATAAAATCCTATTTTTAGTGACTTTCTAATTTTCTTCCTCCAGCTGTATCCATGCTGATCAAGCTTCACAATAAGTCAAAGTAACTGCCCAATGCTGAGATTGGTAGCAAGGATTTTAAATCTTTCAGAATCTTTCTTGGGATTTCCTCTTGCTTGCTGATTAAGCTACATGAATAAGACAACACAACACTTAAACTGAAATCGGTAGGGGGATGTTTGGTCTCTAGAGCTGGCTTCTTCAAGGATGGACTGCTGGGATCAATTGGCTGGTTTTACTGGCCCTCCTTACTAATGCTAATCAAGCCATCTACATCAATGATCCAAGGGTTAGATTGATGGCTGTAATAGGTGGAATAAAATGGAAAGTTTGGAAATAGAATTAGCAATATCCCAGAACTAAAAATCTATTAAGCAGATCAACACAAGGATGTCAAGGGACCTGCTCAATGGAGATGGACGGTGAAATATCTCAGCCAACTGAGGTCTGGATATATAGATTTTACTAGAAAATAGAAAGTAGTTAAAAAAAAAAAAGCTTAATGTTACTATTGATGGGATCAGTGGATGAAGTCTTAATTCAGATTGAAGGCCCTCGAATGTAGGTCAACACTTCAAAATATCATAAGGATCTGATGTTCCAATCAAGAACAGATGAATTCAGAAGGAAAATACAGCCAATAGCTTATAAGCACAGGGTGTAGGATGTAATAGTAATGGCTCCAGCAACACTCTGTATCACCAACAGTAGTTCCTTCCACAATAGCACAACAAACAATGGTCATAGCTACAAGTGGACAGCCTCAATAGGCCTAAAGTTGCTGAGAACTTGAAATAGAAACAAGAGAAGATGTGGATATAACCAAGGCCTCTCACCTATGGCTTTGTTCAGTATCTCACTAACCCCCAAGGCACCTCTTACCTCAATACTATTTCCCTCAACAAAAAGCAAGACAACAAAGACACAATAGTCAATTTCATTAAACTTAATTAAAATAGTTTAGGGGGGCTCTATGGCTCTTACAATATAAGGAAGAACAATCAAGTGCACAATGCTCCCACCAATCCCTTCAAATGAAACTAATAAAAATGGAAAATGCTAAAAGAAAGGTCCACACATTTAGTAGTGGTCCTTGGACAACAAGTAACCAATAAATAGAAACTAAGGAACAACTACATAACAAAATAGAAACCAAAGTAACTATGTGGCAAGACAACAAAGGCACAATACCATTGTTGAGCTCAAAAGATACCTTAGATGGTGAATTTGACCTAAACTCCCTTTGCTAAGGTTAGATGAAGCCTTGGATGAAAAGGTGACGGATTTGACCTTGTTGAGGTTAGAAGATTCCCTTCATAGAAAATTTTACCTAAACTCCTAGACATTTTTTTTTTTTTTTTGATGAATCAATATATATTAAAAGATAAGGAAGAATATACAGCCCCAAATAGGAAACAAAGAAGAGAGAGGAGAGGCCAATAGGAGGCTAGAGACAACCATCAAGTGGGGGAAAGGGAGAGGAGAAGGGAGGGAAGGAGATCTTAGGAGACAACAATGAGCCCCACAGGTTGGTTGTTGGATACAAGGGGAATGGACACGTATCGTATCAATTTGAATGATTGGTATGAAAATTCTGAAATAGCTAAAGCTTACCTTAAGAATCTCGGTACACACATTGTCACACCCCACTCCCAGTAGACCCAACTTACCATTAAGAATATTAGCGGTGTGAGTAAGACATGCACCTATCTTACAAACCTATCAGGATCTCTGATAGCAGTACCTTAACATTTTCACAATCTCACATCATAAACCAACATAAGCAGTAGAATCAGAGTATAGTAGCGGAATCATAAATAAAATGGGGAGGAAACAAGGCATTTCCACCAGAAATATCAGTCCTGTTTTCGGTGGAGGTGAAAGAGAGCACATAAGGCTCCATATCCACTGGAAATATGCCATCAAAAATAGACCCAGTGGATCCCGTGGTCTTTTTTCGGTGGTGGTTTAGGGCAGTCCAACTATTTGGGGGCTTTTCGGCTCTGACCTGATCGTCGGGATTTGTTCTGTGGAGTTTGAAGGGGATGTTCCTAGCATCATTCTAAGCTAAGAAAATTCCAATTCCATCAAGCCATTTGGGAGATACATCGATCGAACGATCGAAACCCTAGTTAGTCTTTTGGCATTACATATTGCCGAAGCTCACCGGGCTTGGTTTGAGCTCGAAAACAACATCGGGAGGGTAGAACACTCATCTTACAACCTTAAAATAGTTTGTACATTAAGATTCCATCCATACCTAGCTTTGTCTAGGTCAAAATGAAGAGAGAGAGTGGTATGGGAGGTTGTATTTACCTCTGGCAACGATTCTGGCAACAAGGCGGCAGCCGACACCAAGGTAGGCCTCTAACCTTCTTCTTCTTCCTCTTCTTCTTCCTTCCTTTCCTCTTTCTCTCCTCTCCTATGTTGGGCACAAGGGAAATGAGGAAATGAATCCTTATTTCCCAACTTATAACTTCAGTGGGCCTCAGGGTCTGTTTGGTTTGGACCACTTTTGAACCAATCGGGTTAAAATAAAATTTGGGGCATGAGGACTCACACATTTCTATCCATAAAGTGCTCACCTCATGAGGGAGGTGTGGAGGATGATTTGGGATCATCCGGAGTCATTTACGATGCGAATGGCGGGAACCAGGGCATCGGAACCTCAACAGCAGCCTGTTAACCCATCAAAAATAGGCCCCGAATTCAGGCCTAGGCTGCTTCCAATAGCTTGTTTCTGGTGGCCAAGATAAATTGCTGTCCTATAGTTGGTCTCGCATGGGTGGTTTCCCTCGGACATGCTCAAGGCCTTTCGACAATTATGATATATGTCGAAAATCAAGTGTGGGGAGTCGGGCCACTTACCGTCTAGGATCGGAAGGTATGAATCCCCTCCAGTTAGATAGGCATGCAATGCATGAACATGTGGGGTCATCACTACCCCTTCGGCAATGAGCAGCCCTGAGCCAAAACCCAGTCGTACTTTCATTTTCCGATCCTAGGCCTGTCACAAAAATTTCAAATTAGACCAGATTAGGGTAAGGGTGTAACACACATAAAGAAGTGGGCTCATAAGAAGAGGATATTTGACAAGTTCACTAGAGTCGAGATGTTTAACACTGAAGATATGGACCTTATGAAGCTTCTTTGTGGGACAAACTAAAATTAGTCTCGATATATGAAGGATCCTTTCCTATCATTGAGAGGATAGGCCGAGTTTCCTAAAAGATGCAACTTCTTATTTGCCTCAAGTGTAAGTGTTTTCCATCCAAGAGAAAACTTTGTCCCTCGGCTCATTTACCTCCACCCTTATTTTTTTCATATATGTTAACAATTGAAGAGAACACGAGAACTTGACAACTACATAAACATTACAAGTGGAAGCGAATGTGATGAGTCATGATCATAGTTTTAGGTATCGATATGGATTGGCCATACTGGTCGTATTGTATCAGTATCAATTGAGACTGATCTTCATACCTAGCTGATTTGGGAACAGGTATCGTATTGCTATTAGGGGTAGTTTCATCCAGTGTTCTGATGGTCTGCGGTCAGTACCATGGATTATGAGCCTGAGGGCTGGCCATTTCTTTTAAATGGTCTCTCAATACTCGGTGAAGGGATCTCAGGTGGTCTTTCTCATCTCATGGTATCAATAATTCTCACTCTCTCTCTCATACGAAGCTTTGGTGAATTTCAAAATTATATATCATTCATTTCACTCTGCAGGACACAAATTGTACTTTTAATTTGATCTGGTCGCATTTTTATTTGTTTCATTTTGAAGTTGCATATTTTACTTGATCTTTGAAACATTGGCGGCAAAATCTAAAGAACCCATGTTGTGGAAATCCTTATCAATAAAGAGCATAAAAAAGAACTCTAGTCTGCTATGGCCACCATTTATGCAATACAGCAACAGCCGTTATTGGAAATCTCAAACAGCACTGGTCATCTGTTGCTACTCAAGCTCTGGTAAAGAGAATAAGACCTCTTCAGGTGGTGAATCGCCATGATGGCAACCCTAATTGACAATATCAAACGGGGGTCTCATATCAGTTGTGTTGTTTATTCTAATCCTTACTTGGATTTTTCCTAACCATTTTTGTCAGCTTTTCCACTCGTTCACAGGAACATACATGTAGGAGATGGTGGCGGCTTCTAACTTTGCTATCTATGTATTTTTCACTTACCTTGATCTTTTTGGTTCAGATGAAGCTTTACAGGTACTGGAATGTTTCAAGGCAGTTGTAGAGAGAAGCGATAGCAGAGTGGTTATAAGGTGCATCCAATAGTTAAGGATGAAAGGGACGAGTTTTGATATGTAAAAAGAGCCTCAAAATGCAAGAAGGATGAAAAGCTCTTGCACTGAAATCAAATAGAAGATTCTTTCTTGGTGTTCCAGAATCTTCTAACCATCTGTGTTATTTGTTTCACAGGTTTGGTCTTCCTGGCTTACAAGTATATCCTTTGCAGTTGAGAATGTCTCTTTTGTGTCGTGGATAGGATATCTGGCTCATAAAATAAATTTGAACTAACTATATATGGTATATGCTCTTTCAGATTTACATCCCTTCTGAAATACCCCTTTTGATGATTTAGATTGGGTGAAATTAAGATGACTAGATTCAGATGGATGCTATTTAGATGCCACTTGTGGCAGGATTCCAGATAATATTTTATTTTTTAATTTTTATTAATTTGATAGCTAAATATTATTGGATGCTTATTTCACAGTTTTTTCCCCATGAAATCCATGTCATAGTTGATTGCCTTTTGGTTCATTGGTACAATGCTATTCTGTCTAACTAATCAATAAATTCTATTCTGGATAATTAGGTTTCAGTTAATATTTTATCACCCCCTCTGAGAGCTTACCATGCTAACTTTGCAGATCATTGTGTACTTATTTCTAGCCTCCCACTTCCTAATTGCAGTTTCGTGAAGTCTAAAATAACACATGCATGTAGAAGATCGATGTGGGGACACTTGTGGATTCTTTGGCTATAATTGTTTCATATATCAGAACAACCTTCATGCCTTGTAGGATGAAAGCTATATAAAGGATTTTCTTATTGACACCCCTCAAGGTACCATTAAGTTCTTCAACTCTTTTTCTTTTTCACATGCCAGTCTTGCAAAGTTGGTTAAATGGAATATGTTAAAGGATAAGTTAGAGAACTTACACAACTGCTGAAAAAAATGTATGACATGACATTATGAAAAATTTCACTGATTAACCTGTCAGTGGGACAGAATGGTGAAAATCAAGTTGGACACAACCTTCAAATAAGAGAGTCTCAGCGTCTTTTTTGCTTTAACCTTCTCCTTCTATGTAAAACAACCATCTTGATAGACCTATTACCTATTCCTGGTAACTTTTCGGAGCTTCCTCATCTCCAGAAATTGTGAGTATGCATTAGCTTTCCTTTTCTTCTCCTTTATGCAGCCTATTAATCTTTGTGGTGAATATTTATAGACATCTTTTACAGCAATGTTCAAACAGCCATTTGTCTGATGTCGTCAATGGGTTTATTTTGTTACTCATTTCTTATTTCAGATTACTGTTTACTAGGAAATAATTCTTCTCCATCCACCACCTGGAAGAAATAGTACTTCCAGTTATGCTGAAATACTGAAACACTTGCTCTGTAAGACTTCAAATAATAAAACACCTTTTCCTTTCCCCCTCCCCGTTGTTTATCTTTTCTCTTCAGTTTTAGATATCTTGTATCTTTCCAAGAATCAAGGTCCAAGGTGATGTACAATTATGTAGCAACACTTGGGAGTTGGTTAGAATTCTTGCAAAATTTTATTTACATTTCTCTTTTTTAGGGATTTCTGAAATAACTTACTAACAAATATTTCTTGGTGTCTTAACCTACCTCCAAATGTCACTATCAGGTTTGTGACTGCATTTGCAACTGCGTTTATGATATTATTCAGGACTCAATTTTACTCTTTGCATTATCCAATCCTCTCAATTTGTGATTGAGTTCTTTACATTGTGACTGAATTGTTCTTCACTTTGTACCATGCACCTTAAAAGCAGCTCCCTAAGAATTGATTATCTGGGCTTAATATAAATTTTGATTGTTTTGATGAATATTAACTTAATATGGGCATAACTGCACCTCCAAGCTCTCTTTTTCAGAAAGGTTGGCTTTCTCATTAGCATTTTCTTCTAGAATGGTCCTAACTGCTCTAGCTAACTTCACCCAATCAGTTAGCCTTAGGTCTGCCTCCCTAAAGAGGAAGGGAACCTAGGTCTGAGAATAATCAAGGATATCAATTCCTTAAGAGAGCTTGGAGGACTAGAGCATATATTTGATTAATGCTAGGAGACACGCATGAGAGAGGAGCTTACACCATAATTGCAGCTGCTAGTGCATAAGGTCCAAATTAGCAATGCAATGATGCCAAGACAGCATAGAGGGAGTCAAGGGAAGCCCAAGGCACTTAACTCGGAGGCTGCCCAAGGGGAACCTGGATAGAACAAACAGATTGCATTTTTTAGTCTCAAAGATATTGACCAAGAATATAAGGGATTTATGAAAGTTGATATGGAGCCTGAATATATTATCAAAGTGGCGTAGGTTAGACATGATGGTCTCCATTAAAGAAGGGTGGTTTGGAGAAGATCATGAGATCATCTATAAAGGTCTAATGGGAAATGCTGAGAGCCTTGCACTTCGGAAGGGGGAGATAAGAAGTTTGTCCGTCTTAAATTGAATACTTTTGGAAAGGATCCAAAGTGCAGAAGTGAAAATAGTTTTGATATGTAGAAAGAGTCTTAGAATGCAATAAGGATGAAAAGCTGTGGCATTGGAATCAAATGGTAGCTTCTTTCTTTGTGTTCCCAGAATCTTCTAACCAACTATCCTATTTGTTTCATAGGTATGGTCTTCCCAGATTTCAAGTATACCCTCTGTGATTGAGAATGACCATTGCACAAGGTAGGATAGGAATTCAGGCTTATAAAATAAATTGAACCAACAACTATACTTTCAGATTACATCCTTTCCAAAATACCCCTTTTGATATTTAGATTGAGTGAAATTAAAATGACTAGCTCCAAATGACCAGCTATTTATTTTTTGGGGTGAATAAATAATCATTACCAAGGAGAAGAAAATACATACAAGCCCCCGAAGGGGAGGGAGAAGAAAAGAGACAGCCCTCAAGAGGGTGCTAGAATCCTAAGAATAGAGATGGGAAGATCCTAGGATTCAACAATATGGAAATTTCTGAGGGAAGGGAGGCAAGTGATAGTAACTTTAGAGATCTCTGCTTTTACATCAGAAAATACGGAACTCCAAATCTTTTCAAGAGACTGAGAGTTGGTGGTCCATTTTTTGTGATTGTGCTCCATTCAGATTTAATTGATTGAGGCACAAAAAGTAAGCTTAGCAACCAAATCACAAATAGTCTTCCCTTGGAAGGTCATGTCCATCCAAATCCACTCCCTATGGAAGTATTCTTCTTCTCACCTGCCAACATTTGGTTAAGACAAAAGTCCAAATAGAGAAGGAGACAGGGCAGGCTAAAAAGAGATGATCAATGTCTTCAGGATCAGAGCAGCAAAGATAGTAAGCTGGAGACACTGGAATTCTTCTCTGGATGAGGAAAGCTTAGGTAGGAAGGCATTTCATGAAGACCCTCCAAGCCATAAAGCTTTGTCTAGGGATGTGATGCTTGAACCAAATAAGCCTATTCCATGGTGTTGGATTCCCTTGCAATCTGATATGATCCCAAGCAGTCTTGATACTGAAGAGATAATTTGAGGAGTGGAGCCAAAGGACTGAATCATTTTTTAGGTGACCTCTAGGAGGGAGAGCCGGCAAACTATTATAGATCTCAGCAAACTAGGGAGAGGAGTGGGTTGTGAGACCCAGACTCCAGAGGATAATATATCTGCAACCCTAGCTTATCTGGGTAGCCCAGAACTATAAATGCTTCAAGCAGTAAGCACATTGAGAGGATTCCCATAGGATGCCAAGGGTCAAGCCATAGAAAGGTGGAAGAGCCGTCTCCGTTGCCAATGACCTACTATTTAGATTCCATTTGTGGCAAGAGTCATATTCTTTTGTCTTTTGTTTTCTTTTTATGAGTTAGGTGCCCTTCCCCTTATACCACTTTGTATATATTTATCTACTACATATCTTTATTTTTCATATATTGGTGCATCAGGTAGGCATCCGACACTTTGTTATATTCATCGGACCTCCTTTTGCATGGATTTTTGTATCTCTTTTTTGTGCTTTTTGTCATCTCTTTATTCTGCTAGGGTGTTCCCCATAAGCAGTATGCCATATTGATTCTTGGTCACGGTGTTAAGTAGTTAAGGGCATATGACAGGAAAGATCCCAATCCAGAAGCATAGGATTATATTAGCATCTTGGAACCTTGATAATTGACAGGGAAGAGTTTAGAGTTGATTGATGTTATGAGAAGAAGAAAGATAAATATTGCTTGTATCCAAGAGACTAGATGTAAGGGTAACAAAGCTAAAGTGTTAGATGACTTCAAACTTTGGTATATGGGAGATCAAAGTAACAGAAGCAGACTGGGCATTATAGTGGATAAAGTTTTAAAGAATGATGTAGGGGCACTCAAAAGAATGGGAGATAGGATTATATCCATCAAAATAGTGATGAAGAAAGAGGTTGTCAATATTGTTTGTGCTTATGCACCCCAAGCAAGATTGGATGAAAGTGTCAAGCATCAGTTGGGATAACATGGATGATCTAATACAAAGTTTTACTTAGGATGAATTGATTTTTATTGATAACGGCTTAAACAGACATGTTGGGAGGGATCATAGAGGATATGAAGGGAACGGAGGCTATGGGATTGGGGAGAGGAACGAGGATGAAACCTCAATCCTATACTTTGTTATAACTTATGATCTTCCTGTTGTGAACACTTTCTTTGCAAAAAGAGAAGAAGCAGTGCTCAGATTGACATATACAAGTGAACTGCCGAGGTGGAGGAGGATGTCTCGGCCTCCTCAATCAGTAGGTATGGTCAAACAATGTTTATAAGGATCACGAAAATGGAAGTACATGCTAGCGCACTCTACGGCTTTCAAGCGCTGACTGGCAGCTCCCTGAGATAACCTATTTTTTGATCAGGAATAGTCCCTAAAAATAGCCCTTTAGGCTGGCCCCTACTTCATTTACTCTTTCCTTTCCTTAACCATTCCCTTCTATCCTCTCAAATACTTGTCAATCGGTAGTGGAGGAATGGTCCCTTATTTCAGTCAGTCAATCAATAGTGGAATAGAATAGTCTCAGTAGCTACTTAAAATAGCGAACCAGGATTAAACTTGCCTTCACTCCTGCCCGGGGGGGTGCATTCATAGGATGTGGTATTTCCTTTTGTACCCAAAAAAATAATAATAAGAGACTCCTTACAATAAAGCTAGCTAGAACCTTCAGGATTATTCTATGAAGTGATGCCCCCATCCATATGAACCCCAAAAAACCCACCCCCTTAAATTCTATTTCTTTACTCCCTATGTTATTAAGTTTGTTTCATGTACAACTTGAATTCATTTGCACTCTCTTATCACCCATCTAAGCATTGTATCTCTCTCTCTCTCTAGGGAGTGAGTTGTTGGCTGCTTTAGTCTGCAATCACGTAGTTAACTTAAAGTTGCTAGTGCTCATCCAAGAACTTCACCACACATCTATGCAAAACATATCACGTTGAATTGAAATTTCATGGTCGTGTAGACCTCAAAGTCCTACTTACATGTCAAGTTTCAATTTAATTAGACTTAATAATATAACAAACAAAACATTAAAAAATAAGGACTGCGAAGAAGTGGATGGGACAATCAAATTATGCATGGATATATCAAAAAAGATGAAAGGGTAAATGATTGAATTTGATAAAATTTTAACATGTGGCTTATTAAATTATTTCATAGACTTCTTTTTCTTTTCTTTTTATAGAGCATAGGGTATCCACGGTTGGGAATCATAATCAGATTTGGAATAGAAAATATTTACTTGCTGCATATGAGTTTCAATCACAACTAACTTGCTGAGATTTTGGCTGAAATTATATCAAAGACGTTGAGTTGGCTATGCTGCTGAACCATTATGTAATGATGTTGTATTGAATCAAAGTCTAGAAGATGACTCACCATTCCACTATTTTGCTGTTCGATTCAACAAATAAACTTGTCCTAATACCTTATAACCCTCTACTCAAAGATTCTTCATATCTTTAAGAGACTGACGTCTTTATAAAGTGCTGCTGAATTGGAAAACCAAGCTGGTCAAAGGTTAAATTCAAATGGTCTATAGAAAACCAGAATTGGTTTGGTTTGTATTGAACCATTGAACCATGATCAATCATACTTTAAATATTAGCCTGAACCAGTTTAAATCTATAAGGCCATTCACTGTGGCTGAACCAAGATATTGAGCCCATAATACGAAAATTGACCCATCTAGAGTTTAATCGTTGAATTACTTGAACTGAATATGAACCTTATAATTATCTTGGCACTTGTGTTGACACCAATTACAGTAAGACATGTGTTGCAATATGATTCTCAACACATAGATGACAGTAGCAATAGGGGCAGCCGCTGCAGTCCAACAACCTGCAGCAGATGAAGGTGCAGCAGTAGCAATAGGGGCAGCAGCTACAATCCATATTCAACAGCACCCCTCTCCTTCTTCTTCTTCTTCTTCTTCTTCTTCTTCTTCTTCTTCGTCTTCTTCTTCTTCATCTTTTTACAGTTCAACCGTAGTATATAGTAGAATAATGGAATAACAGAGGCAGTTTTGGGCTTTTAAGGTTCATCCCTAAGGGTCGTTAGGGCCCGTTTGGTAGAACCAGTAGCAATTGGGGCAGCAGCTGCAGTGCATGTGCAACAGCCCCCCCTCCTTCTTCTTCTTCTTCTTATTGTTTCACCGTAGTATACAGCAGAATAATGGAATAACAGAGGCAGTTTTTTTGGGCTTTTAAGGTTCAGCCGTAAGGGTCCTTTAGGCTCGTTTGCTGAACCTGTCCAACAACCAAATTAGTTCTAAAATTTAATTCTAAAAACTGCTTTTAAAACATAAATTACATAAAATTTAATTCCCTTTAATAAACCCCACCAAATATTAACTTATTAATTTGGATTTGGTCAACATGATGACCTCTACATTTTGGGTAAGTGCAATGCCTGTGGGCCCCTGTAAAAATTTTCAATTTTTCCTTCATTTTGCCAGCCAAACTGGCTGGCCAATTGGCAGTAGGGTATCCCACCAGTTTGTTCATTTTTACACCACTGGCTGTCCTAACCTTTAGGTTCTCGAATCCAACCATTATAGGACTGGTTCCACCCATTTTTGGCTGTTTTTATGCTCCTTCCATAGCCCATATATTAGCCAAATTCCCTATCTCCCACTACTGTATATTTGTATCCATAGCAGAGTAGTCAACCTTCTTATACCTACTAGGCTACAACACTAGGGATAGTTGCTTCCCGTTTAGGGTGTTACAACATCATTGGTAGACTTAAAGTGTACGATATATACTTCGCTCGTTTAAGGGTGAGAATATTTGTTCTATTATGCTAGGAGCCCAATTCCTATGTTATAATATTCTGTTTATACTTACCGCTCTCTTACTAATTTCTTATATTGGTCCCTTCGATAGGAAATTTGAAGAACATGTTTGTTCTGAAATGTCTCTAACTCAACTATTTCATATCAAGATACAAATTGATAGAAATCCTACAACGTTCTTTTAAGTATTCTAGCTAGACCTTCCTAAGTTCCTTAGATTATTTTTCATATAATTTACACGACTTTTAAGTAACTGTGAGTATTTTTCATATAATTACAGCTCTTTCAAGTTATTGAGTGTCTTTGTCATATATGAGATTTGCCACCTCAGCTCAGATGGTGATCGCACAGTCCAAAGCTCAGCAGTCCATATCAACAAGGATGGCAAACAGCCAGCCAAGGGGAAGAGCCACCGACCATTATAGAAAGAAGACTTAAAACAGAATTTTATAGTAAGATAGTCCGAATACTCAGAACTTTATCTACTCACCCTTCTATTTTTGTTAGAACACTAACTTAGGCATCGGAGCCTTCCTCCCGGGGTCACCCCCCGGGCCAGTTCCTTATCAATGGTTTGCCGGTTCTAACTGAGCGGGAAACTTCATCAGCATTACCCGAACACTCGAAGACAAGCACTATGAAAATTAGACGAACGTGCTAAAAATCCCAACAGGTATGTCTCTTACTAATTGCTCATACGATTTCAACATATTTAAATTTAAGTTTATGTGTTGGCTTCTATTATTTTGTAGCTCGTAGTTGTCAGGGATCATAACACTCAGAGCTCTGCCTACTCACCCTTCTCATTTTTTCAGAATACTAACTTTGGCATCAGAGACTTCTTCCCGAGGTCAGCCTCCGGGTCAGTTTTTTATCTATGGTTTGCAGGTTCTAACTGATCATGAAATTTCATCAATATCAGCCGAACACTTGAAGACGAGCACTTTGAAAATTAGCTGAATGACGCTTTCATCCCTCCACATCTCTCTCGACTAAAAATCACAATAGGTATGTCTGTTACCAATTGTTAATACAATTTCAAAATATTTAGATTTAAGTTTATGTATCGACTTCTATATTTGACACTTATAACACTCAGAGCTTTACTTACTCACCCTTCCAATTTTGTCAGAATACTGACTTAGGCATCGGAGCCTTCTTCCCGGGGTCACCCTCCAGGCCAGTTTATTATTTGTCGTATGTAGGTTCTGTTGGGCGGGAAACTTCTACAACATTAGCCAAACACTCGAAGACTTGTGCTTTGGAAATTAGCCTAACGACTCTTTCAGCTCTCCACATCTGTCTCGGCTGATAATCCCACCAGATATGTTTCTTACCAATTGCACATAAAATTTCAACACATTTTAATTTAAGTTTTTGTATTGGCTTCTTTTGTTTTATGCCTCTTAGTCATCAGGGATCATATACCTACACGCATTTGATCAATATGAGATTAGTTCGGCCAAAATTCACCAATATTGAAGTTTCTTAGGAAATATTCCTCTTCGGAGTCAAACTAGCGAAATGATACCAAAAGTCAATATACCATTGAACTTCCCTCGTAATTGTAATTTTCTCATTGAAAACTTACAATCTATACAAAAGGTTTGAACGAAATATAATGGAGCTTGTAATTACTGAGAGCCAGTACGTCACCTAATACAAAAGGGCATCACAGAGAGAATGTTCATTAATTTTTCCATAATTTAAATGCACAAGAAAATATTTTTTTTAACACTATAAACATAATAGCCAAATATCCAAGTTTAAATTAGAACAAGTATTTAACATAGTCCACAAATATATGCAAATGAATCTTACAAACTGATATAAAATAAATAATATACTTTAAATAATTCCTATCATAATCATGTTAATATGAAAATGGTAACGTAGGCATTTCTTAAAAGGGAACAAAAGGAGAAATGACTAAATAAATTAATCAATTTCACATAATATGATTCACATACATGGTTAAACACCATAATATAACTTAAATACAAGAATAACTAAGTCATCCATAGGTCTCCCTATAAAATGATTATACTGCCTCAACCCGCTTTCGTGGAACTTAAATGGACTCGGTGTGACCCCCATTTTGTTTCTGATTAATATATTTGTTACTTATCCCTCTTGGTCTTGATGCACATCCCTTATAACTTCCTCATCTTTGCTACACCCAGAGATGAGGATGTTATGTGGGATCCTCATCTCTAGGTGTAGCAGAGATGATGAAGTTACGTGTGACATGCGGTAAGACCAGGAAGGATAAATTAAGGAATGATTGCATGAGAAACTAAGTGGGTGTTGCACTGACTCAGGACAAGCTTCGTGAGAGCCAGTTGAGGTGGTATGGTTATATTCCATGGAGAGCTATATAAGCCTCAGTTTGGAAAAATGACCGTATGCAAGTAGAGGGTTCCAAAAGAGGTATAGGTAGACCTAAAATTACTATCGACAAGTGGTAAGGACATATATATATGGTAAGGAAAATTAGATGTCAGACGATGTGCAAATTGGTTGGTATCAGGTTGGACAGAAATCTTGCAACGTTCTTATAAGTAGTATTGCTAGAGCTTCTTAAGTTAATGGGATTACTTTTCATATAATTTGCACGTATTTTAAGTTAATGAGAGCACTTTTCAAATAATTTACAGCTCTTTTTAGTTATTGAGTGTACTTATCATATATGAGATTTGTCTCCTCAGCTAGAATGGTGATCGCTTGATCAAAAGCTCACGAGTCCACATCAGCAAGGATAGCAACCAGCCAACGAATGGGAAGAGACACAGACCATGATATACAGAACATTTAGACTTATTTTTACAGTAAGACACTCATAACACTTAGAGCTCTGCCTACTCTCCCTTCCATTTTTATCAGAATATTGACTTAAGCATAGAAGCCTTCTTCCCGGGATCACCCTCCGGGCCAGTTTCTTATTGGTGGTTTGCAGGTTCTATTGAGCGAGAAACTACAACAACATTAGCCGAACGCTCGAAGATGAGCAATTTAGGAATTAACCGAACAACGTTTTCAGCTCCCCACATCTGTCTCAGTAAAAAATCCCAACGGGTATGTCTCTTACCAATTGCTCAAACAATTTAAAGACATATAAATTTAAGCTTATTTAACGACTTATATTATTTTGTGGCTTATAGTCATCAGGGATCATAACACTCGGAGCTCTACCTACTCACCCTTCTATTTTTATAAGAATGCTGACTTAGGCATCGGAGCTTTCTTCCCGGGGTCACCCTCCGGGCCAATTTCTTATCTGTGGTTTGCAGGTTCTATTATGGCCGGGAAACTTCAGCAACATTAGCCAAACACTTAAAGACGAGCACTTTAGGAATCATCCGAACGTGCTTTCAGCCCTCTACATCTGTCTTGGCTGAAAATCCCAAAAGGTATGTCTCTTACCAATTACTCATGCATTTTTAACATATTTAAATTTTAGTTTATGTATCGGTGCCTATTTTTTTATGGCTCATAGTCGTCAGGGATCAAAACACTCAGAACACTCTGAGCTCTACCTACTTACCCTTCCAATTTTGTCAGATGACTGATGTAGGCATTGGGGACTTCTTCCTGGGGTCACCCTCTGGGCCAGTTTCTTATCTGTGGTTTACAGGTTCTAATAAGGGTGGGAAACTTTAACAACATTATCCGAACACTCGAAGATGAGCACTTTGGAAATTGGCTGAACGTGCTTTCTGCTCTTCACATCTGTCACGGCTAAAAATCTCAACAGGTATGTCTCTTACTAACTGCTCATACGATTTCAATATATTTAGATTTAAGTTTATGTGTTGGATTCTTTTGTTTTGTGGCTCGTAGTCGTCAAGGATCATGACACTCAGAACACTTAGAGCTTTTCTTACTCACCCTTATCTTTTTATCAGAATACTTACTTAGGCATCGGAGACTTCTTCCGGGGGTTACCCTCGGGGCCAGTTTTTTATCTGTGGTTTGCAGGTTCTAACTGATCGGGAAATTTCATCAACATTAGCCAAACAGTTGAAGACGTGCACTTGGGAAATTAGTTGAATGACGCTTTCAGTCCTCCACATTTGTTTCAACAGAAAGTTACAACAGATATGTCTCTTACCAATTACTTAAACATTTTCAACACATTTTAATTTGTTTCTCATTATCGTCAGGAATTATAACACTCAAAACACTCTGAGCTCTGCCTAGTTACCCTTTTATTTTTTTTTAAATACTGACTTAGGCATCAGAGCCTTCTTCCTGGGGTCACTCACCGAGCCAATTTCTTATCTGTGGTTTACGGGTTCTAACTGAGCGGGAAATTTCATCCACATTAGCTAAACACTTGAAGATGAGCACTTTAAAAATTAGCCGAACGACACTTTCAACCCTCCACATCTGTCTCGTCTGAAAATCACAATAGGTATGTCTCTTACATATTGCAAATACCATTTCAACACATTTAGATTTAAATTTATATATAGGATTCTATTGCTAACACAAAGAACACTCAGAGCTCTGGCTACTCACCCTTCTAATTTTGTCAGAATACTGACTAAGGCATCGGAGCCATCTTCCCGGTGTCACCCTCTGGGCTAGTTTATTATCTATGGTATGCAATTTCTGTTGAATGGGAAACTTTAGCGACATTAGCCGACCACTCGAAGACGTGCACTTTTGAAATTTTCCGAACGATGCTTTCAGCCCTCTAAATCTATTTCTGCTGAAAATCCCAATAGGTATGTCTCTTACCAATTGCTCTTACAATTTCAACATTTTTAAATATAAGTTTATGTATCGGCTTCTATTTTTTTATGGCTTTTCGTCGTTAGGGATCATAACACTTAGAACACTCAGATCTCTGTGTACTCACCCTTTCTTTTTTATCAGAATACTGACTTAGGAATCGTGGCCTTCTTCATAGGGTCACCCTCCGGGCTAGTTTCTTATCTATGGTTTATAGGTTCTATCGATCAGGAAACTTTAGCAACATTACCTGAACACTCGAAGACGAGCAATTTGGAAATTAGCTGAATGACGCTTTCAGCTCCCTATTTCTGTCTTAGTTGAAAATCCCAACAGGTATGTCTCTTACGAATTGCATATATAATTTAAAGACATTTAAATTTAAGTTTATTTATCAGTTTCTATTATTTTGTGGCTTATAGTCGTTAGAGATCATATTGCTGAGAACACTCAGAGCTCTTCCCACTCACCCTTATATTTTTATCAGATTACCGACTTAGGCATCGAAGCCTTTTTCCCGGGGTCACCCTCTGGGCCAGTTTCTTATCTGTGGTTTGTAGGTTCTATTAAGGGTGGAAAACTTCGGCAACATTAGCCTAACACTCAAAGATGAGCAATTTAAAAATTAGTCGAACGATGCTTTCATCTCCCCACATCTATCTCAGTTGTAAATCCCAACAGGTATGTCTGTTTCCAATTGCTCATATAATTTAAAGACATTTAACTTTAAGTTTATTTATCGGTTTCTATTGTTTTGTGGCTTATAGTCGTCAGGGATCATAACACTCAGAACACTCAGAGCTCTACCTACTCACCCTTCTATTTTTGTCAGAATACTAACTTAGGCATCGGAGGCTTCTTCCCAGGGTCACCCTCCGGGCCAGTTTCTTATCTGTGGTTTGTAGGTTCTATTGAGGGCCGGAAGCTTCAGAAACTTAGCTGAACACTCAAAGATGAGCAATTTGAAAATTAGCCGAGCAACGCGTTCTGCTCCCCATATCTAAGCTGAAAATCCCAATAGGTATGTGTTTTACCAATTGCTCATACCATTTAAAGACATTTAAATTTAAGTTTATTTATCGGATTTTATTGTTTTGTGGCTCATAGTCGTCAGGGATCGTAACACTTAGAACACTCAGAGCTCTGCCTACTTACCCTTTTATTTTTTACAGAATACTGACTTAGGCATCGGAGCCTTCTTCTCGGGGTCACCCTCCGGGCCAGTTTCATATCTGTGGTTTACAGGTTCAAATGAGGGTGGGAAACTTTAACAACATTAGCCAAACACTTGAAGACGGGCACTTTGGAAATTAGCCGAACGTGCTTTAGGCCCTTCACATCTGCCTTGGCTAAAAATCCCAACGGGTATGTCCCTTATTAATTGCTCACACGATTTCAACATATTTAAATTTAAGTTTATGTGTCGGCTTTATTGTTTTATGGTTTGTAGTCATCAGGTATCATAACACTCAGAACACTCAGAGCTCTGCCAACTCACCCTTCTTTTTTTATCAGAACACTGACTTAGGCATCAGAGCCTTCTTCCCGGGGTCACCCTCTGGGCCAAGTTTTTATCTGTGGTTTACAGGTTCTAACTTAGCGGGAAATTTCATCAACATTATCCAAACACTTAAAGACAAGCACTTTGAAAATTAGCTGAATGATGCTTTCATCCCTCCACATCTCTCTCGGCTGCAAATCCCAACAGGTATGTCTCTTACCAATTTCTAATACAATTTCAACATATTTAGATTTAAATTTATGTATCGTCTTTTATTGTTGACACTTAGAACACTCAGAGCTCTACACTCACCCTTCCAATTTTGTCAGAACTCTGACTTAGGCATCGGAGCCTTATTCCTGGGGTCACCCTCCGGGCCAGTTTCTTATATGTGGTTTGCAGGTTCAAATGAGGGCGGGAAACTTTAACAACATTATCCGAACACTCAAAGACGAGCACTTTGGAAATTGGATGAATGTGCTTTCAGCTCTTCACATCTGTCTCGGCTAAAAATCCCAACAAGTATATCTCTTACTAATTGCTCATATGATTTCAACATATTTAAATTTAAGTTTATGTGTTGGCTTCTATTGTTTCGTGGCTCGTAGTAGTCAAGGACCATAACACTCAGAACACTTAGAGCTTTGCCTACTCACCCTTCTCTTTTTATCAAAATACAGACTTAGGCATTGGAGACTTTTCTCGGGGTTACCCTCCGGCCCAGTTTTTTATCTGTGGTTTACAGGTTCTAACTGATCGGGAAATTTCATCAACATTAGCCGAACAGTTGAAGACAAGCACTTTATAAATTAGCTAAATGACGCTTTCATCCCTCCACATCTCTCTGGACTAAAAATCCCTATAGGTAAGTCTCTTTCCATTTGCTGATACAATTTCAAAATATTTAGATTTAAGTTTATGTATTGACTTCTATTTTCTTATGGTTCTTAGTCGTTAGTGATCAAAACACTCAGAGCTCTGCCTACTCACCCTTCCATTTTTTTCAGAATACTGACTTAGGAAACGGAGCCTTCTTCCCAGGGTCACCCTCTGGGCCAGTTTCTTATGTGTGGTTTGTAGGTTCTAACTCAGCGAAAAAATTTAGCAACATTAGCCGAACACTCGTAGATGAGAACTTTGAAAATCAGCCAAATGACACTTCCAGCTCTCCATATCTGTGCTAACTATACTACTAACCTCTGGGGCCACGGTACCAGAAATAACCTCGGCCACACCGTGCCCCAGACCGTGAATACCACAATTTCAACTGTAGATTTCACTCATAGAACCATAAGTACTTACCTCACTTACCTGTGTAGTCCAAAACCATTTCTCAGCCTCATCTTTCATATTCACAGGTTAGTAGATAATATTAATAATGGCACACAACATTCATAACAATACAATAACATATCATTGATGTATATAATTCACGTAAAATAGTAATAACGCATATACACTCTATAAAACAAAGAAAAAAATACACCCACTCACCTTGTTTTCCAAATCGCAAGTATAATGAGATCCCCACAATCGACGTCGTACCCATGCCCGATTATTTAGTTTCATAACCAAATGTGTGTATCATTTGTTAAATATTATGAATTGACTCATTATAGGTTCACTACTGAACCCAAAACAACTCTTAACAACCCATGTCTAAATCTTATTTGAATCCTCGAAAATTCCCCCGAGTTACCCCTACTCATAGGGATAATTTGGGTAAATAGGTAGAGAACATAACCCACAAGGGGTAGGGTACCATTCAACCAAAATAGGGGCTGATTGGGCTGAAAAACACCCAATTGGTGTGAGACAACTGGCTGGCTGCTTGCCCAATCGGTAGGAGAGATTCTACAAAAATTTATGCACTTCCATATGTGGTTCTGCCAATTTCTCTAGCTTAGGCTGCCCATGGCCGATGGGTAAGGTCCATGGCAACATAAGGAAGTATCTCCTTGTCCCTAGGGTCATTTTACAATCCACAAAATCACCAATTACATAAGTTAAAATTCTGCCTTAACATACTTTCAAATTTCTTCCTAATTTGTATACTTAAACCTTATAATTCTGTAGTAAAAAATTTCCCACCTCTCATACTGATTTAATTGGAGCTGAAACATTATAAAAAGTATGGATGAGCCACATTCTAGCTTACTAACATTAGGAATTCTTCCACTGATTACAAAATAAGTATATAGGGACTAATTTTAGTCCCTAATTTACTGAACTCCTAACCGAGTATGCTTCTACTTTAATTAACCTAATTCCTTTGCATGCAGTCCCAGATTCCCAAATTTTGGGTGGCTGTATACTTGAAACCCTAAACGGGTTTCATTCCTACTTAATGTAATTTCTGTATAGCAATTAGGGTGTTGGAATTTTATCTTATTGAGTATGTGTACAGCAGAAAGAAGGTTCTAGCAGCCCAACCTAGCTGTGTGCAGCATCAACTCTATGGACAGCGAGGTAGTAGCAATCTTCTATGCTTGAATCTGCTCTAGTTTGTAGCAAATTCAGTCCTAGTAACATCCGAACTTCTGGACAGCAGCTTTGCTAAGCTCCATGTGCATGAATTACTATCCTCAGACATGATTAGTAGCAGGACAGCAGCTAAATTCCAAAGATGGGCAGCAACCACCTTCTTGTATAATAATTTCCTTCCTTATAGCTTGTATCAGTAGCAGCCTTATGCAACTGCAAGAGGCTTCATCATTTTGCCTTTTCTCTCACCAACAAGCAGCAGCAATAGATGAAGGTGCGGCAATAGCTGTTATGCCCAATGGATCACTTAGAGGGGGGTGAATCAGTGATATCAAAAAAAGGATCCTCACAAGAGTCTTTATGTGCACACTCGTCAATTGATACCTGAAACCAAATCACAAACTATGACACAAAGAGATACGTGGTTCGGCAGTGTGCCAACATCCCCAAAGCAAATGACCGTTTGAGCTATAACTCAAATCCTGTCTTTGTAATTCGACTGCACCCACATTCAGGAGCACCGACCCCTTAACAAGCTTCAGCATAGAACCCACTGTATTTGGAGCTACAACCTCAACAACGCTTGTCAAGCACCCACGATACAACATTTACAACCAATCACCAATAAACAGAGGAAACCCTAAAACATCAAGTCTACCCAACACCCCGAGTATAGACTTACATTCAATAGAAATCAAAATTTAAACAAATAATGCACTCACTTTGATTTCTTGGTCTTCAATCAATGTACACCTTCTCAGACAAGGTGTGTTTCTTCAAATCACCAAACCACTTCAAACAATAACCAATAACTTTCTTCACAGATCCAAATTAATGATGAATGTAATGGCAACACTTCAATTTTAGATATAACCCCATTCAATCACAGTAGCAACAATAACAGTATGAATATTCAAGACAGCAGTAGGAACATCAATATATAAAAGTTCTTCAAATAACTGATGGGCTTGTGGCAATATTGGTCTATTAAAGAAACTTCATATATCAACTCCGATATAAATGTCCATATTTTAAAATTCAGACTGAAGCTAGATATATATAGAACCGAACCTGAATTCTGAGATCGCAAACAGTAGACCTCCATTAAACCTAAGAACAATGCAGGAATAGTTCTTGTAGCAATAACTGGCAGCACCTCTTCTCCTTCTTTAGTGCGGCAACAACGAACCCCTTCCTCCTTCCGTTGGTTAGCAGGAAATCAGAACAAATATTGAGTCAGAGCAGTAAGAATGAACCAAAAGATACGATCAGCAAACTCTCCCAATCTGTTGCTCTCCCTCTCTTTCTGCCTGCCTTCCTCTTTTTTTTCGTATGAAGAAGACCTCTTTTTATACCCAGCATAACAGACTTCAAAAAGTAATTCCATATTGGAGTTCTTCTCCTAATTCCTTTTGATCTCAAATCTGAGATTTTCCCTTTTTATTTGAACTGTGCTTGGGATGTACGCACAAGAGACTACTCTTGATATCGGCTGCTTTCTCTTTCTACTTCTTTCTTTCTAATCTGAGTTAATAACAGCACACGTAAAAGGATCCAGCAAGGCCGATTTTCTAGAAGTCCAACTGAATTGAGGATTCTTCTTTTGACTGCAAATATTAGAAAAAGAGAGGTGCCTTGCTGTCCCATATCAGTGAAAACTCTTCTTGCTGCCCACATATAAGAAGGTTACTTCCTTGTTGGACTCCAGCTCTTTTAAAAAATAACAGACTTCTTTTTCTTTTCTTTTTATAGAGCATAGGGTATCCACGGTTGGGAATCATAATCAGATTTGGAATAGAAAATATTTACTTGCTGCATATGAGTTTCAATCACAACTAACTTGCTGAGATATTGGCTGAAATTATATCAAAGACGTTGAGCTGGCTATGCTGCTGAACCATTATGTAATGTTGTTGTATTGAATCAAAGTCTAGAAGATGACTCACCATTCCACTATTTAGCTGTTCGATTCAACAAATAAACTTGTCCTAATACCTTATAACCCTCTACTCAAAGATTCTTCATATCTTTAAGAGACTGACGTCTTTATAAAGTGCTGCTGAATTGAAAAACCAAGCTGGTCAAAGGTTAAACTCAAATGGTCTATAGAAAACCAAAATTGGTTTGGTTTGTATTGAACCATTGAATCATGATCAATCATATTTTAAATATTAGCCTGAACCATTTTAAATCCATAAGGCCATTCACTGTGGCTGAACCAAGATATTGAGCCCATAATACGAAAATTGACCCATCAAGAGTTTAATCATTGAATTACTTGAACTGAATATGAACCATATAATTATCTTGGCACTTGTGTTGACACCAATTACAATGAGACGTGTTGCAATATGATTCTCAACACATAGATGACAGTTGCAATAGGGGCAGCAGCTGCAATCCATATTCAACATCACCCCTCTCCTTCTTCTTCTTCTTCTTCTTCTTCTTCTTCTTCTTCTTCTTCTTCTTCTTCTTCATCTTCTTACAGTTCAACCGTAGTATACAGCAGAATAATGGAATAACAGAGGCAGTTTTGGGCTTTTAAGGTTCAGCCGTAAGGGTCGTTAGGGCCCGTTTGGTAGAACCAGTAGCAACTGGGGCAGCAGCAGCAGTGCATGTGCAACAGCCCCCCTCTCCTTCTTCTTCTACTTATTGTTTCACCGTAGTATACAGCAGAATAATAGAATAACAGAGGCAGTTTTTTTGGGCTTTTAAGGTTCAGCCGTAAGGGTCCTTTAGGCTCGTTTGGCTGAACCTGTCCAACTACCAAATTAGTTCTAAAACTTAATTCTAAAAACTGCTTTTAAAACATAAATTACATAAAATTTAATTCCCTTTAATAAACCCCACCAAATATTAACTTATTAATTTGGATTTGGTCAGCATGATGACCTCTACATTTTGGGTAAGTGCGATGCCTGTGGGTGTAGGCATGTGGGCCCTAGTAAAAATTTTCAATTTTTCCTTCATTTTGCCAGCCGAACCGGCTGGCCAGTTGGTAGTAGGGTATCTCACTAGTTTGTCCATTTTTACACCACTGGCTGTCCTAACCTTTAGGTTCTCGAATCCACCCATTAAAGGACTGCTTCCACTCATTTTTGGCTGTTTTTATGCTCCTTCCATAGCCCATAAATTAGCCAAATTCCCTGTCTCCCACTACTGTATATAGGGATCCGTAGCAGAGTAGTCAACCTTCTTATACCTACTAGGCTACAACACTAGGGACAGTTGCTTCCCGTTTAGGGTGTTACAACATCATTGGTAGACTTGAAGTGTACGATATATACTTCGCTCGTTTAAGGGTGAGAATATTTGTTCTATTATGCTAGGAGCCCAATTCCTATGTTATAATATTCTGTTTATGCTTACCACTCTCTTACTAATTTCTTATATTGGTCCCTCCGATAGGTAATTTGAAGAACATGTTTGTTCTCAAATGTCTCTAACTCAACTATTTCATATCAAGATACAAATTGATAGAAATCCTATAACGTTCTTTTAAGTATTCTAGCTAGACCTTCCTAAGTTCCTTAGATTATTTGTCATATAATTTACACGACTTTTAAGTAACTGTGAGTATTTTTCATATAATTACAGCTCTTTCAAGTTATTGAGTGTCTTTGTCATAAATGAGATTTACCACCTCAGCTCAGATGGTGATCGCACATTCCAAAGCTCAGCACTCCATATCAACAAGGATGGCAAACAGCCAGCCAAGGGGAAGAGCCACCGACCATTATAAAAAGAAGACTTAAAACAGAATTTTATGGTGAGACAGTCAAAACACTCAAAGCTTTATCTACTCACCCTTCTATTTTTGTTAGAACACTAACCTAGGCATCAGAGCCTTCCTCCCGGGGTCACCCTCTGGGCCAGTTCCTTATCAATGGTTTGTAGGTTCTAACTGAGCGGGAAACTTCATTAGCATTAGCCGAACACTCGAAGACGAGCACTTTGAAAATTAGCCAAACGTGCTAAAAATCCCAACAGTTATGTCTCTTACTAATTGCTCATACTATTTCAACGTATTTAAATTTAAGTTTATGTTGGCTTCTATTATTTTGTATCTCATAGTCATCAGGGATCATAACACTCAGAACACTCAGAGCTCTGCCTACTCGCCCTTCTCTTTTTATTAGAATATTGACTTTGGCATCGGAGACTTCTTCCCGGGGTCACCCTCCGGGCCAGTTTTTTATCTGTGGTTTGCAGGTTCTAACTGATCAAGAAATTTCATCAACAATAGCCGAACACTTGAAGACGAGCACTTTGAAAATTAGCTGAATGATGCTTTCATCCCTCCACATCTCTCTCGACTAAAAATCCCAATAGGTATGTTTATTACCAATTGCTAATACAATTTTAAAATATTTAGATTTAAGTTTTTCTTTCGACTTCTATTGTTGACACTTAGAACGCTCAGAGCTCTACTTACTCACCTTTTCAATTTTGTCAGAATATTGACTTAGGCATCGGAGCCTTCTTCCCGGGGTCACCCTCCGGGCCAGTTTATTATCTGTGGTATGTAGGTTCTATTGGGCGGGAAACTTCTGCAACATTAGCCGAACACTCGAAGACTTGTGCTTTGGAAATTAGCCGAATGACTCTTTTAGCTCTCCACATCTGTCTCGGCTGAAAATCCCACCAGATATGTTTCTTACCAATTGCACATACAATTTCAACACATTTTAATTTAAGTTTCCATATTGACTTCTTTTGTTTTATGCCTCTTAGTTGTCAGGGATCATATACCTATACGCATTTGATAAATATGAGATTAGTTTGGCCAAAATTCACCAATATTGAAGTTTCTTAGGAAATTTTCCTCTTTGAAGTCAAAACTAGCGAAATGATACGGAAAGTCAATATACCGTTGAACTTTCCTCGTAATTGTAATTTTCTCATTGAAAACTTATAATCTATACAAAAGGTTTGAACAAAATATAATGGTGCATGTAATTACTGAGAGCCTGTCCGTCACCTAATACAAAAGGGCATCACAGAGAGAATGCTCATTAATTTTTCCATAATTTAAATGCACAAGAAAGTATTTTTTTCAACAGTATAAACATAATGGCCAAATTTCCAAATTTAAATTAGAACTAGTATTTAACATAATCCACAAATATATACAAATGAATCTTACAAACTGATATAAAATAAATAATATACTCTAAATAATTCCTATCATAATCATGCTAATATGAAAATGGTAACGCAGGCATTTCTTAAACGGGAACAAAAGGAGAAATGACTAACTAAATTAATCAATTTCACATAATATGATTCACATACATGGTTAAACACCATAATATGACATAAATACAAGAATAACTAAGTCATCCATAGGTCTCCCTATAAAATGATTATACAACCTCAACCTGCTCTTATGGAACTTATATGGAATCGGTGTGACCCCCATTTTGTTTCTGATTAATATATTTGTTACTTATCCCTCCTGGTCTTGATTCACATCCCTCATAACATCCTCATCTCTGCTGCACCCAGAGATGAGGATGTTACGTGGGATCCTTATCTCTGGGTGTAGCAGAGATTATGAAGTTACGTGTGATATGCGGTAAGACCAGGAAGGATAAATTAAGGAATGATTGCATGAGAAACTAAGTGGGGGTTGCACTTACTCAGGACAAGCTCCGTGAGAGCCAGTTGAGGTGGTATAGTTATATTCCATAGAGAGCTATATAAGCCTCAGTTTGGAAAAATGACTGAATGCGAGTAGAGGGTTCCAGAAGAGGTATGGGCAGAGCTAAAATTACTATCGACAAGTGGCAAGGATATATATACATATGGTAGGGAAAATTAGCTGCTGGACGATGTGCAAATTGGTTGGTATCAGGTTGGACACAACTCTTCCAACGTTCTTAAGTTAATGGGATTACTTTTCATACAATTTACACGTATTTTAAGTTAATGAGAGTACTTTTCAAATAATTTAGAGCTCTTTTATGATATTGAGTGTACTTATCATATATGAGATCTGCCTCCTCAGCTAGAATGGTGATCGCTTGATCAAAAGCTCACGAGTCCATATCAACAAGGATAGCAACCAGCCAGCGAATGGGAAGAGACACAGACCACGATATACAGAAGATTTAGACTTATTTTTACAGTAAGACACTCAAAACACTTAGATCTTTGCCTACTCTCCCTTCCATTTTTATCAGAAGACTGACTTAGGCATAGAAGCCTTCTTCCTGAGATCACCTTCCGGGCCAGTTTCTTATTGGTGGTTTGCAGGTTCTATTGAGCAGGAAACTATAGCAACATTAGCCGAACAGTTGAAGATGAGCAATTTAGAAATTGACCGAACGACGCTTTTAGCTCCCCACATCTTTCTCAGCAGAAAATCTCAACAGGTATGTCTCTTACCAATTGCTTAAACAATTTAAAGACATATAAATTTAAGCTTATTTAGGGACTTATATTATTTTGTGGCTTATTGTTATCATGGATCATAGCACTCAGAGCTCTGCCTACTCGCCCTTCTATTTTTATAAGAATGCAGACTTAGGCATCGGAGCTTTCTTCCCGGGGTGACCCTCCGGGCCAGTTTCTTATCTGTGGTTTACAGGTTCTACTCAGGCTTGGAAACTTCAACAACATTAGCTGAACACTCAAATACGAGCACTTTAGAAATCATCCGAACGTGCTTTCAGCCCTCTGAATCTGTCTCTGCTAAAAATCCCAACAGGTATGTGTCTTACCAATTGCTCATGCATTTTTAACATATTTAAATTTTAGTTTATGTAACGGTGTCTTCGGTGACTATTTTTTTAGGGCTCATAGTTGTAAGGGATCATAACACTAGAACACTCTGAGCTCTAGCTACTCACCCTTCCAATTTTGTCAGAATACTGACGTAGGCATCGGAGACTTCTTCCTGGGGTCACCCTTTGGGCCAGTTTCTTATCTGTGGTTTACCGGTTCTAATGAGGGTGGGAAACTTTAACGACATTATCCGAACACTCAAAGACGACCACTTTGGAAATTGGCTGAAAGTGCTTTCAGCTCTTCACATCTGTCTCGGCTAAAAATCCCAACAGGTATGTCCCTTACTAATTGCTCATACGATTTCAACATATTTAAATTTAAGTTTATATATTGGCTTCTATTGTTTTGTGGCTTGTAGTCGTCAAGGATCATAACACTCAGAACACTTAGAGCTTTGCCTACTCACCCTTCTCTTTTTTTCAGAATACTGACTTAGGCATCGGAGACTTCTTTCCAGGGTTACCCTCTGGGCCAGTTTTTATCTGTGGTTTGTAGGTTCTAACTGATCGGGAAATTTCATCAACATTTGCCGAATAGTTGAAGACGTGCACTTGGGAAATTAGTCGAACGATACTTTCAGTCCTCCACATTTGTTTCGACTGAAAATTACAACAGGTATGTCTCTTACCAATTGCTTAAACATTTTCAACACATTTAAATTTAATTTATATATGGAATTTTATTGTTTTGTTTCTCATTATCGTCAGGGATTATAACACTCAGAACACTCTGAGCTCTGCCTACTTACCCTTTTATTTTTTTTAAAATACTGACTTAGGCATTAGAGCCTTCTTCTCGGGGTCACTCACCGAGCCAGTTTCTTATCTGTGGTTTACAGGTTCTAACTGAGCGGGAAATTTCATCAACATTAGCCAAACACTTAAAGATGAGCACTTTGAAAATTAGCCGAACGACACTTTCATCCCTCCACATTTGTCTCGTATGAAAATCATAATAGGTATGTCTCTTACCAATTACAAATACCATTTCAACACATTTAGATTTAAGTTTATATATCGGCTTCTACTGTTAACACATAGAACATTCAGAGCTCTGCCTACTCACCCTTTTAATTTTGTCAGAATACTGACTTAGGCATCGGAGCCATCTTCCCGAGGTCACCCTTCGGGCCAATTTATTATCTATGGTATGCAGGTTCTGTTGAATGGGAAACTTTAGAGACATTAGCCTAACACTCGAAGACGTGCACTTTGGAAATTTGCCGAACGACGCTTTCAGCCCTCTAAATATATTTTTGCTGAAAATCCCAACAGGTATGTCTCTTACCAATTGCTCATACAATTTTAACATATTTAAATATAATTTTATGTATCGGCTTCTATTTTTTTATGGCTTTTAGTCATTAACGATCATAACACTTAGAACACTCAGATCTCTGTGTACTCACCCTTCCTTTTTTGTTAGAATACTAACTTAGGAATCGTAGCCTTCTTCATAGGGTCACCGTCCGGGCTAGTTTCTTATCTATGGTTTGTATGTTCTATTGATCAAGAAACTTCAGTAACATTACCTGAACACTCAAAAATGAGCAATTTGGAAATTAGCCGAAGGACGCTTTCAACTCTCTATATCTGTCTCAGCTGAAAATCCTAACAGGTATGTCTCTTACCAATTGCACATAAAATTTAAAGACATTTAAATTTAAGTTTATTTATCAGTTTCTATTATTTTATGGCTCATAGTCATTAGAGATCATAACGATAAGAACACTCAGAGCTCTTCCCACTCACCCTTATATTTTTATCAGATTACTGACTTAGGCATCGGAGCCTTTTTCCCGGGGTCACCCACCGGGCCAGTTTCTTATCTGTGGTTTGCAGGTTCTATTGAGGGTGGAAAACTTCAGCAACATTAGCCGAACACTCAAAGATGATCAATTTCAAAATTAGTCGAATGACGCTTTCAGCTCCCCACATCTATCTCAGCTGCAAATCCCAACAGGTATGTCTCTTTCCAATTGCTCATATAATTTAAAGACATTTAACTTTAAGTTTATTTATCGATTTCTATTGTTTTGTGGCTTATAGTCGTCAGGGATCATAACACTTAGAACAGTCAGAGCTTTGCTTACTTACCCTTTTAATTTTGTCAGAATACTGACTTAGGCATCGGCGGCTTCTTCTTAGGGTCACCCTCCGGGCCAGTTTCTTATCTGTGGTTTGCAGGTTCTATTGAGGGTAGGAAACTTCAGCAATATTAGCCGAACACTCAAAGATGAGCAATTTGGAAATTAGCCGAGCAACGCTTTCTACTCCCCATATCTATCTAAGTTAAAATTCCAAACAGGTATGTGTTTTACCAATTGCTCATACCATTTAAAGACATTTAAATTTAAGTTTATTTATCAGGTTTTATTGTTTTGTGGTAAATAATCATCCGGGCCAATTTCATATCTGTGGTTTGCAGGTTCTAATAAGGGTGGAAAACTTTAACAACAATAGCCGAACACTCGAAGACGAGTACTTTGGAAATTAGCCGAACGTGCTTTAGGCCCTTCACATCTGTCTTGGCTAAAAATCCCAACGGGTATGTCTCTTATTAATTGCTCATACGATTTCAACATATTTTAATTTAAGTTTAAATGTCGGCTTCATTGTTTTGTGGTTCGTAGTCGTCAGGGATCATAACACTCAGAACACTCAGAGCTCTGCCAACTCACCCTTCTCTTTTTATCAGAATACTGACTTAGGCATCAGAGCCTTCTTCCCGGGGTCACCCTCCGGGCAAGTTTTTATCTGTGGTTTACAGGATCTATTTAAGCAGGAAATTTCATCAATATTAGCCAAACGCTTTAAGATAAGCACTTTAAAAATTAGTTGAATGATGCTTTCATCCCTCCACATTTCTCTCGGTTAAAATTCCCAACAGGTATGTCTCTTACCATTTGCTAATACAATTTCAACATATTTAGATTTAGGTTTATGTATCGGCTTCTATTATTGACACTTAGAACACTCAGAGCTCTACACTCACCCTTCCAATTTTGTCAGAATACTGACTTACGCATCGGAGCCTTCTTCCTGGGGTCACCCTCTGGGACAGTTTCTTATATATGGTTTGCAGGTTCTAATGAGGGCGGGAAACATTGACAACATTATCCGAACACTCGAAGACGAGCACTTTGGAAATTGGCTAAACGTGCTTTCAACTCTTCACATCTGTCTAGGCTAAAAATCCCAATAGGTATGTCTCGTACTAATTGCTCATACGATTTCAACATATTTAAATTAAAGTTTATGTGTTGACTTCTATTGTTTTGTGGCTCGTAGTTGTCAAGGATCATAACACTCAGAACACTTAGA
Source organism: Macadamia integrifolia (assembly GCF_013358625.1). NCBI lineage: Eukaryota > Viridiplantae > Streptophyta > Magnoliopsida > Proteales > Proteaceae > Macadamia > Macadamia integrifolia. The sequence goes on from NW_024870582.1 coordinate 80,893, forward strand.
GCTTTGCCTACTCACCCTTCTCTTTTTATCAGAATACTGACTTAGGCATTGGAGACTTCTTTCTGGGGTTACCCGCCAAGCCAGTTTTTTATCTGTGGTTTGTAGGTTCTAACTGATCGGGAAATTTCATCAACATTAGCCGAACAGTTGAAGAGAAGCACTTTGTAAATTAGTTGAATGACGCTTTCATTCCTCCACATCTCTCTCGACTAAAAATCCCAATAGGTATATCTGTTTCCATTTGCTAATACAATTTCAAAATATTTAGATTTAAGTTTATGTATCAGCTTCTATTTTTTTATGGATCTTAGTCGTTACTGATCATAACCCTCAGAACACTCAGAGCTCTGCCTACTCACCCTTCCATTTTTTTCATAATACTGACTTAGGAATCAGAGCCTTCCTCTAGGGGTCACCCTCTGGGCCAGTTTCTTATGTGTGGTTTGTAGGTTCTAACTGAGCAAATATTTTTAGCAACATTAGCTGAACATTCGTAGATGAGAACTTTGAAAATCAGCCAAATGACACTTCCAGCTCTCCATATTTATACTAACTATACTACTAACCTTTGGGCCCACAGTACCGGAAAGAACCTCAACCACACCGTGCCCCAGACCATGAATACCACAATTTCAACTGTAGATTTTATTCATAGAACCATAATTACTTACCTCACTTACCTCTGCAGTCCAAAACCATTTCTCAGCCTCATCTTTCATATTCACAGGTTAGTAGATAATTTTAATAATGGCACACAACATTCATAACAATACAATAACATATCATTGATGTATATAATTCACGTAAAATAGTAATAACGCATAAACACTCCACAAAACAAATAAAAAAATACACCCACTCACCTTGTTTGCCAAATCGTAAGAACAATGAGATCCCCATAATCGACGTTGTACCCATGCCCGATTATTTAGTTTGATAACCAAATGTGTGTATCATTTGTTAAATATTATGAATTGACTCATTATAGGTTCACTACTGAACCCAAAACAACTCTTAACAACCCATGTCTAAATCTTATTTGAAATCTCGAAAATGCCCCCGAGTTACCCCTACTTATAGGGCTAATTTGGCTAAATAGGTAGAGAACATAACCCACAAGGGGTAGGGTACCATTCAACCAAAATAGGGGCTGATTGGGTTGAAAAACACCCAATCGGTGTGAGACAACTGGCTGGCCGCTTGCCCAATCGATAGGAGAGATTCTATAAAAATTTATGCACTTCCATATGTGGTTTTGCCAATTTCTCTGGCTTAGGCTGCCCATGGCCGATGGGTATGGTCCATGGCAATATGAGGAAGTATCTCCTTGTCCCTAGGGTCATTTTACAATCCATAAAATCACCAATTACATGAGTTTAAATTCTGCCTTAACATACTTTCAAATTTCTTCCTAATTTGTATACTTAAACCTTATAATTCTGCAATAAAAAATTTCCCACCTCTCATACTGATTTAATTGGAGCTGGAACATTATAAAAAGTATGGATGAGCCATAGTCTAGCTTACCAAAATTAGGAATTCATCCACTAAGTACAAAATAAGTATAAAGGGACTAATTTTAGTCCCTAATTTACTGAATTCCTAACCGAGTATGCTTCTACTTTAATTAACCTAATTCCTTTGCATGCAGTCCCAGATTCCCAAAATTTGGGTGGCTGTATACTTGAAACCCTAAACGGGTTTCATTCCTACTTAATGTAATTTCTGTATAGCAATTAGGTGGTGAAATTTTATCTTATTGAGTATGTGTACAGCAGAAAGAAGGTTCTAGCAGCCCAACCCAGCTGTGTGCAGCATCAACTCTATGTACAACGAGGTAGTAGCAATCTTCCATGCTTGAATCTACTATAATTTGTAGCAATTTCAGTCCTAGTAACATATGAACTTCTGGACAGCAGCTTTGCTAAGCTCCATGTGCATGAATTACTATCCTCAGTAATGATTAGTAGCAGGACAGCAGCTAAATTCCAAGGATGGGCAGCAACCACCTTCTTGTATAATAATTTTCTTCCTTGTAGCTTGTATCAGTAGCAGCCCTATGCAACTGCAAGAGGCTTCACCATTTAGCCTTTGCTCTAACCAACAAGCAGCAGCAGTAGATGAAGGTGCGGCAGTAGCTGTTATACGCAATGGATCATTAAGAGGGGGTGAATCAGTGATATCAAAAAAAAAATCCTCACAAGTTACTTCACGTGCACGCTCGTCAATTAGTACCTGAAAGCAAATCACAAACCATGACACAAAGAGACACTTGGTTCGGCAGTGTGCCAACATCCACGAAGCAAATGACCATTTGAGCTACAACCCAAATCCGGTCTTTGTAATTCGACTGCACCCACAATCAGGAGCACCGACCCCTTAACAAGATTCAACATAGCACCCACTGTATTTGGAGCTACAACCTCAACAACGCTTGTCAAGCACCCACGATACAACATTTATAACCAATCACCAATAAACAGAGGAAACCCTAAAACATCAAGTCTACCCAACACCCCGAGTACAGACTTACAATAGAAATCAAGATTTAAACAAATAATGCACTCACTTTGATTTCTTGGTCTTCAATCAATGCACACCTTCTTAGACAAGGTGTGTTTATTCAAATCACCAAACCACTTCCAACAATAACCAATAACTTTCTTCACAGATCCAAATTAATGATGAATGTAATGGCAGCAGTTCAATTTTAGATATAACCCCATTCAATCACAGTAGCAAAAATAACAGTATGCATATTCAAGACAGTAGTAGGAACATCAATATATAAAAGTTCTTCAATTAACTGATGGGCTTGTGGCAATATTGGTTTATTAAAGCAACCTCATATATCAACTCCGATATGAATGTCCATATTTTAAAATTCAGACTGAAGCTGGATATATATAGAAACCGAACCAGAATTTTGAGATCGCAAATGGTAGACTTCCATTAAACCTAAGAACAATGCAACAATAGTTCTTGTAGAAATAACTGGCAGCACCTCTTCTCCTTCTTTAGTGTGGCAACAACAAACCCTTTCCTCCTTCCGTTGGTCAGCAGGAAATCAGAACAAATATTGAGTCAGAGCAGTAAGAACGAACCAAAAGATACGATCAGCAGACTCTCTCAGTCTATTGCTCTCCCTCTCTTTCTGCCTGCCTTCCTCTTTTTTTTCGTATGAAGAAGACCTCTTTTTATACCCAGCATAACAGACTTCAAAAAGTGATTCCAAATTGGAGTTCTTCTCCTAATTCCTTTTGATCTCAAATCTGAGATTTTCCCTTTTTATTTGAACTGTGCTTGGGATGTATGCACAAGAGACTCCTCTTGATATCGGCTGCTTTCTCTTTCTACTTCTTTCTTTCTAATCTGAGTTAATAACAGCACACGTAAAGGATCCAGCAAGGCCGTATTTCTAGAAGTCCAACTGAATTGAGGATTCTTCTTTAGACTGGAAATATTAGAAAAAAGAGAGGCTCCTTGCTGTCCCATATCAGTGAAAACTCTTCTTTCCGCCCACATATAAGAAGGTTACTTCCTTGTTGGACTCCAGCTCTTTTAAAAAATAACAGACTTCTTTTTCTTTTCTTTTCATAGAGCATAGGGTATCCGCGGTTGGGAATCATAATCAGATTTGGAATAGAAATGATTTACTTGCTACATATGAGTTTCAATCACAACTAACTTGCTGAGATTTTGGCTGAAATTATATCAAAGACGTTGAGCTGGCTATGCTGCTGAACCATTATGTAATGATGTTGTATTGAATCAAAGTCTAGAAGATGACTCACCATTCCACTATTTAGCTATTCGATTCAACAAATAAACTTGTCCTAATACCTTACAACCCTCTACTCAAAGATTCTTCATATCTTTAAGAGACTGACGTCTTTATAAAGTGCTGCTGAATTGAAAAACCAAGCTGGTCAAAGGTTAAACTCAAATGGTCTATAGAAAACCAGAATTGGTTTGGTTTGTATGGAACCATTGAACCATGATCAATCATATTTTAAATATTATTCTGAACCTGTTTAAATCCATAAGACCATTCACTATGGCTGAACCAAGATATTGAGCCCATAATACGAAAATTGACCCATCAAGAGTTTAATCATTGAATTTCTTGAACTGAATATGAACCATATAATTATCTTGGCACTTGTGTTGACACCAATTACAATAAGACGTGTTGCAATATGATTCTCAACACATAGATGACAGTAGCAATAGGGGCAGCAGCTGCAGTCCAACAACCCGCAGCAGATGAAGGTGCAGCAGTAGCAACAGGAGCAGCAGCTGCAATCCATATTCAACAGCACCCCTCTTCTTCTTCTTCTTCTTCGTCTTCTTCTTCTTCATCTTCTTACAGTTCAACCGTAGTATACAGCTGAATAATGGAATAACAGAGGCAGTTTTGGGCTTTTTAGGTTCAGCCCTAAGGGTTGTTAGGGCCCGTTTGGTAGAACCAGTAGCAATTTGGGCAGCAGCTGCAGTGCATGTGCAACAGCCCCCTCTCCTTCTTATTCTTCTTCTTATTGTTTCACCATAGTATACAGCAGAATACTGGAATAACAGAGGCAGTTTTTTTGGGCTTTTAAGGTTCAGCCGTAAGGGTCCTTTAGGCTCGTTTGGCTGAACCTGTCCAACTACCAAATTAGTTCTAAAATTTAATTCTAAAAACTGCTTTTAAAACATAAATTACATAAAATTTAATTCCCTTTAATAAACCCCACCAAATATTAACTTATTAATTTAGATTTGGTCAGCATGATGACCTCTACATTTTGGGTAAGTGCGATGCTTGTGGGTGTAGGCATGTGGGCCCCGGTAAAAATTTTCAATTTTTCCTTCATTTTTCCAGCCGGTTGGTAGTAGGGTATCCCGCCAGTTTGTCTATTTTTAATCCACTGGCTGTCCTAACTTTTGGGTTCTTGAATCCACCCATTATCGGACTGGTTCCACTCATTTTTGGCTGTTTTTATGCTCCTTCCATAGCCCATAAATTAGCCAAATTCCCTGTCTCCCACTACTGTATATAGGGATCCATAGCAGAGTAGTCAACCTTCTTATACCTACTAGGCTACAACACTAGGGACAGTTGCTTCCAGTTTAGGGTGTTACAACATCATTGGTAGACTTCAAGTGTACGATATATACTTCGCTCGTTTAAGGGTGAGAATATTTGTTCTATTATGCTAGGAGCCCAATTCCTATGTTATAATGTTCTGTTTATACTTACCGCTCTCTTACTAATTTCTTATATTGGTCCCTCCGATAGGTAATTTGAAGAACATGTTTGTTCTAAAATGTCTCTAACTCAACTGTTTCATATCAAGATACAAATTGATAGAAATCCTACAACGTTCTTTTAAGTATTCTAGCTAGACCTTCCTAAGTTCCTTAGATTACTTGTTATATAATTTACACAACTTTTAAGTAACTGTGAGTATTTTTCATATAATTACAACTCTTTCAAGTTATTGAATGTCTTTGTCATATATGAGATTTGCCACCTTAGCGCAGATGGTGAATGCACGGTCCAAAGCTCAGCAGTCCATATTAACAAAGATGGCGAACAACCAGCCAAAGGGAAGAGCCACCGACCACTATAAAAAGAAGACTTAAACAGAATTTTACGGTATGACACTCAGAACACTCAGAGCTCTATCTACTCAGCCTTTTATTTTTGTTAGAACACTGACTTAGGCATCAAAGCCTTCCTCCCGGGGTCACCCTCCGGGCCAGTTCCTTCTCTACGGTTTGCAGGTTCTAACTGAGCGGGAAACTTCATCAGCATTATCCGAACACTCGAAGACGAGCACTTTGAAAATTAGCAAAACATGCTAAAAAGCCCAACAGGTATGTCTCTTACTAATGGCTATGTCTCTTACTAGTTGCTCATACGATTTCAACATATTTAAATTTAAGTTTTTGTTGGCTTCTATTATTTTGTATCGCATAGTCGTCAGGGATCATAACACTCAGAACACTCAGAGCTCTACCTACTCGCCCTTCTCTTTTTATTAGAATATTGACTTTGGCATCGGAGACTTCTTCTTGGGGTCACCCTCCGGGCCAGTTTTTTATCTGTGGTTTGCAAGTTCTAACTGATCAAGAAATTTCATCAACATTAGCCAAACACTTGAAGACGAGCACTTTGAAAATTAGCTGAATGATGCTTTCATCCCTCCACATCTCTCTCGACTAAAAATCCCAATAGGTATGTCTATTACCACTTGCTAATACAATTTTAAAATATTTAGATTTAAGTTTATCTTTTGACTTCTTTTGTTGACACTTAGAGCGCTCAGAGCTCTACTTATTCACTCTTTCAATTTTGTCAGAATACTGACTTAGGCATCGGATCCTTCTTCCCGGGGTCACCCTCCAGGCCAGTTTATTATCTGTTGTATGTAGGTTCTGTTGGGTGGGAAACTTCTGCAACATTAGCCGAACACTCGAAGACTTGTGCTTTGAAAATTAGCCGAATGACTCTTTTAGCTCTCCACGTTTGTCTCGGCTGAAAATCCCACCAGATATGTTTCTTACCAATTGCACATACAATTTCAACACATTTTAATTTAAGTTTTCGTATTGACTTCTTTTGTTTTATGCCTCTTAGTTGTCAGGGATCATATACCTATACACATTTGATTAATATGAGATTAGTTCAGCCAAAATTCACCAATATTGAAGTTTCTTAGGAAATTTTCCTCTTTGAAGTCAAAACTAGCGAAATGATACCGAAAGTCAATATACTGTTGAACTTTCCTCGTAATTCTAATTTTCTCATTGAAAACTTATAATCTATACAAAAGGTTTGAACGAAATATAATGGTGCCTATAATTACTGAGAGCCAGTCCGTCACCTAATACAAAAGGGCATCACAAAGAGAATGCTCATTAATTTTTCTATAATTTAAATGCATAAGAAAGTATTTTTTTTAACACTATAAACATAATGGCCAAATTTCCAAATTTAAATTAGAACAAGTATTTAACATAATCCACAAATATACGCAAATGAATCTTACAAACTGATATAAAATAAATAATATACTCTAAATAATTCTATCATAATCATGCTAATATGAAAATGGTAACGCAGGCCTTTCTTAAAAGGGAACAAAAGGAGAAATGACTAACTAAATTATCAATTTCTCATAATATGATTCACATACATGGTTAAACACCATAATATGACATAAATACAAGAATAACTAAGTCATCCATAGGTCTCCCTATAAAATGATTATACCACCTAAACCTGCTCTTGTGGAACTTATATAGAATCGGTGTAACCCCCATTTTGTTTCTGATTAATATATTCGTTACTTATCCCTCCAGGTCTTGATTCACATCCCTCATAACATCCTCATCTCTGCTACACCCAGAGATGAGTATGTTACGTGGGATCCTTATCTCTGGGTGTAGCAGAGATGATGAAGTTACGTGTGATATGCGGTAAGACCAGGAAGGATAAATTAAGGAATGATTGTATGAGAAACTATGTGGGGGTTGCACTAACTCAGGACAAGCTCTGCGAGAGCCAGTTGAGGTGGTATGGTTATATTCCAAACAGAGCTATATAAGCCTCAGTTTGGAAAAATGACTGAATGCGAGTAGAGGGTTCCAGAAGAGGTATGGGCAGACCTAAAATTACTATCGACAAGTGGTAAGGATATATATACATATGGTAAGGAAAATTAGCTGCCGGACGATTTGCAAATTGGTTGGTATCAGGTTGGACACAAATCTTGCAACGTGCTTATAAGTAGTATTGCTTGAGGTTCTTAAGTTAATGGGATTACTTTTCATATAATTTACACGTATTTTAAGTTAATGAGAGTACTTTTCAAATAATTTAGAGCTCTTTTAACTTATTGAGTGTACTTATCATATATGAGATCTGCCTCCTCAGCTAGAATGGTGATCGCTTGATCAAAAGCTCACGAGTCCACATCAACAAGGATAGCAACCACCCAGCGAATGGGAAGAGACATAGACCACGATATACAGAAGATTTAGACTTATTTTTTCAGTAATACACTCAGAACACTTAGAGCTCTGCCTACTCTCCCTTCCATTTTTATCAGAATACTGAATTAGGCATAGAAGCCTTCTTCCTGGGATCACCCTCCGGGCCAGTTTCTTATTGGTGGTTTGCAGGTTCTATTGAGTAGGAAACTACAACAACATTAGCCGAATAGTTGAAGATGAGCAATTTAGAAATTAATCGAACGACGCTTTTAGCTCCCCACATCTTTCTCAACAGAAAATCCCAACAGGTATGTCTCTTACTAATTGCTCAAACAATTTAAAGACATATAAATTTAAACTTATTTGAGGACTTATATTATTTTGTGGCTCATAGTCATCATGGATCATAACACTCAGAGCTCCGCCTACTCACCCTTCTATTTTTATAGGAATGCTGACTTAGGCATAGGAGCTTTCTTCCTGGGGTCACCCTCCAGGCCAGTTTCTTATCTGTGGTTTACAGGTTTTACTTAGGCTAGGAAACTTCAACAACATTAGCTGAACACTCAAATACGAGAACTTTAGAAATCAGCCGAATGTGCTTTCAGCCCTCTGAATCTGTCTCGGCTGAAAATCCCAACAAGTATGTCTCTTACCAATTGCTCATGCATTTTTAACATATTTAAATTTTAGTTTATGTATCAGTGTCTTCGGTGTCTATTTTTTTAGGGCTCATAGTCGTCAGGGATCATAATACTAGAACACTCTGAGCTCTAGCTACTCGCCCTTCCAATTTTGTTAGAATACTGACGTAAGCATCGAAAACTTCTTCCTGGGGTCACCCTCTAGGCCAGTTTCTTATCTGTGGTTTATCGATTCTAATGAGGGCGGGAAACTTTAGCGACATTATCCGAACACTCGAAGACGAGCACTTTGGAAATTAGCTTAATGTGCTTTCAACTCTTCACATCTGTCTCGGCTAAAAATCCCAACAGGTATGTCTCTTACTAATTGCTCATACGATTTCAACATATTTAAATTTAAGTTTATATATTGGCTTCTATTGTTTTGTGGCTCATAGTTGTCAAGGATCATAACACTCATAACACTTAGAGCTTTGCCTACTCACCCTTCTCTTTTTTTCAGTATACTGACTTAGGCATCAGAGACTGCTTTCCGGGGTTACCCTCCGGGGCAGTTTTTTATTTGTGGTTTACAGGTTCTATCTGATCAGGAAATTTCATCATCATTAGCTGAACAGTTGAAAACGTGCACTTGGAAAATTAGTCGAATGATGCTTTCAGTCCTCCACATTTGTTTCGACTGAAAATTACAACAGGTATGTCTCTTACCAATTGCTTAAACAATTTCAACACATTTAAATTTAATTTATATATGGAATTTTATTATTTTGTTTCTCATTATCGTCAGGGATTATAACACTCAGAACACTCTGAGCTCTGCCTACTTACCCTTTTATTTTTTTTTTAATACTGACTTAGGCATTAGAGCCTTCTTCCCAGGGTCACTCACCGAGCCAGTTTCTTATCTGTGGTTTCCAGGTTCTAACTGAGCGGGAAATTTCATCAACATTAGCCAAACACTTAAAGATGAGCACTTTGAAAATCAGTCGAACGACACTTTCATCCCTCCATATCTGTCTCGTCTGAAAATCACAATAGGTATGTCTCTTACCAATTACAAATACCATTTCAACACATTTAGATTTAAGTTTATATATCAGCTTCTACTGTTAACACATAGAACACTCAGAGCTCTGCCTGCTCACCCTTCTAATTTTGTCAAAATACTGACTTAGGCATCGGAGCCATCTTCCCGGGGTCACCCTCCGGGCCAATTTATTATCTATGGTATGCAGGTTCTGTTGAATGGGAAACTTTAGAGACATTAGCCTAACACTCGAAGACGTGCACTTTGAAAATTTTCCGAACGACGCTTTCAGCCCTCCAAATCTATTTCTGCTGAAAATCCCAACAGGTATGTCTCTTACCAATTGCTCATACAATTTTAACATATTTAAATATAATTTTATGTATCGGATTTTATTTTTTTATGGATTTTAGTCGTAAATGATCATAACACTTAGAACACTCAGATCTCTGTGTACTCACCCTTCCTTTTTTATCAGAATACTAACTTAGGAATCGTAGCCTTCTTCATAGGGTCACCCTCTGGGCTAGTTTCTTATCTATGGTTTGTATGTTCTATTGATCGAGAAACTTTAGTAACATTACCTGAACACTCAAAAACGAGCAATTTGGAAATTAGCCGAAGGACGCTTTCAGCTCTCTATATCTATCTCAGCTAAAAATCCTAATAGGTATGTCTTTTACCAATTGCACATAAAATTTAAAGACATTTAAATTTAAGTTTATTTATCAGTTTCTATTATTTTATGGCTCATAGTCATTAGAGATCATAACGCTAAGAACACTCAGAGCTCTTCCCACTCACCCTTATATTTTTATCAGATTACTGACTTCGGCATCGGAGCCTTTTTCCCGGGGTCACCCACTGGGCCAGTTTCTTATCTGTGGTTTGTAGGTTCTATTGAGGGTGGAAAACTTCAGCAACATTAGCCTAACACTCAAAGATGAGAAATTTAAAAATTAGTCGAATGACACTTTCAGCTTCCCACATCTATCTCAGCTGCAAATCCCAACAGGTATGTCTCTTTCCAATTGCTCATATAATTTAAAGACATTTAACTTTAAGTTTATTTATCGGATTCTATTGTTTTGTGGCTTATAGTCGTCAGGGATCATAACACTCATAACACTCAGAGCTCTGCTTACTTACCCTTCTAATTTTGTCAGAATACTGACTTAGGCATCGGAGGCTTCTTCCTAGGGTCACCCTCCGGGCCAGTTTCTTATCTGTGGTTTGTAGGTTCTATTGAGTGTAGGAAACTTCAGCAATATTAGCCTAACACTCAAAGATGAGATTTTTGGAAATTAGCCGAGCAACGCTTTCTGCTCCCCATATCTATCTAAGTTAAAATTCCAACAGGTATGTGTTTTACCAATTGCTCATGCCATTTAAATACATTTAAATTTAAGTTTATTTATCAGATTTTATTGTTTCGTGGCAAATAATCGTCAGGGATCATAACACTTAGAATACTCAGAGCTCTGCCTACTCACCCTTTTATTTTTGTCAGATTACTGACTTTGGCATCGAAGCCTTCTTCCTGGGGTCACCCTCCGGGCCAGTTTCATATCTATGGTTTGCAGGTTCTTATGAGGGTGGAAAACTTTAACAACAATAGCCAAACACTCGAAGACGAGCACTTTGGAAATTAGCCGAACGTGCGTTAGGCCCTTCACATCTGTCTTGGCTAAAAATCCCAAAGGGTATGTCTCTTATTAATTGCTCATACGATTTCAACATATTTAAATTTAAGTTTATATGTCGGCTTCATTGTTTTGTGGTTCGTAGTCGTCAGGGATCATAACACTCAGAACACTCAGAACACTCAGAGCTCTGCCAACTCACCCTTCTCTTTTTATCAGAATACTGACTTAGGCATCAGAGCCTTTTTCCCGGGGTCACCCTTCAGGCCAGTTTTTTATCTGTGGTTTACAGGTTCTAACTGAGCAGGAAATTTCATTAATATTAGCCAAACACTTAAAGATAAGCACTTTGAAAATTAGCTGAATGATGCTTTCATCCCTCCACATCTCTCTCGGTTAAAATTTCCAACAGGTATGTCTCTTACCAATTGCTAATACAATTTCAACATATTTAGATTTAAGTTTATGTATCGGCTTCTATTATTGACACTTAGAACACTCAGAGCTCTACACTCACCCTTTCAATTTTTTCAGAATACTGACTTAGGCATCGGAGCCTTCTTCCTGGGGTCACCCTCCGGGACAGTTTCTTATATGTGGTTTGCAGGTTCTAATGAGGGCGGGAAACATTGACAACATTATCCGAACACTCGAAGACAAGCACTTTGGAAATTGGCTGAACATGCTTTCAGCTCTTCACATCTGTCTCAGCTAAAAATCCCAATAAGTATGTCTCGTACTAATTGCTCATACAATTTCAACATATTTAAATTTAAGTTTATGTGTTGGCTTCTATTGTTTTGTGGCTCGTAGTTATCAAGGATCATAACACTCAGAACACTTAGAGCTTTCCCTACTCACCCTTCTCTTTTTATCAGAATACTGACTTAGGCATCGGAGACTTCTTCCTGGGGTTACCCTCCGGGCCAGTTTTTTATCTGTGGTTTGTAGGTTCTAACTGATCGGGAAATTTCATCAACATTAGCTGAACAGTTGAAGACGAGCACTTTGTAAATTAGTTGAATGACGCTTTCATTCCTCCACATCTCTCTAGACTAAAAATCCCAATATGTATATCTGTTTACATTTGCTAATACAATTTCAAAATATTTAGATTTTAGTTTATGTATCGGCTTCTATTTTTTTATGGTTCTTAGTCGTTAGTGATCATAACAATCAGAACACTCAGAGCTCTGCCTACTCACCCTTCCATTTTTTTCATAATACTGACTTAGGAATCAGAGCCTTCTTCTTGGGGTCACCCTCTGGGCCAGTTTCTTATGTGTAGTTTGTAGGTTCTAACTGAGCGAAAAATTTTAGCAACATTAGCAGAACACTCGTAGACGAGAACTTTGAAAATCAGCCAAATGACACTTCCAGCTCTCCACATCTGTGCTAACTATACTACTAACCTCTGGGGCCACGGTACCGGAAAGAACCTCAACCACACCGTGCCCCAGACCATGAATACCACAATTTCAACTGTAGATTTTATTCATAGAACCATAATTACTTACCTCACTTACCTCTGCAGTCCAAAACCATTTCCCAGCCTCATCTTTCATATTCACAGGTTAGTAGATAATATTAATAATGGCACACAACATTCATAACAATACAATAACATATCATTGATGTATATAATTCACGTAAAATAGTAATAACGCATAAACACTCCATAAAAAAAATAAAAAAATACACCCACTCACCTTGTTTTCCAAATCGTAAGTACAATGAGATCCCCACAATCGACGTCATACCCACGGCCGATTATTTAGTTTCATAACCAAATGTGAGTGTCATTTGTTAAATATTATGAATTAACTCATTATAGGTTCACTACTGAACCCAAAACAACTCTTAACAACCCATGTCTAAATCTTCCAATCGGTGTGAGACAACTAGTTGGCCGCTTGCCCAATCGGTAGGAGAGATTCTATAAAAATTTATGCACTTCCATATGTGGTTCTGCCAATTTCTCTGGCTTAGGCTGCCTATGGCCGATGGGTATGGTCCATGGCAACATGAGGAAGTATCTCCTTGTCCCTAGGGTCATTTTACAGTCCACAAAATCACCAATTACATGAGTTAAAATTCTACCTTAACATACTTTCAAATTTCTACCTAATTTGTATACTTAAACCTTATAATTCTATAATAAAAAATTTTCCACCTCTCATACTAATTTAATTGGAGCTGGAACATTATAAAAAGTATGGATGAGCCATAGTCTAGCTTACCAAAATTAGGAATTCTTCCATTGAGTACAAAATAAGTATATAGGGACTAATTTTAGTCCCTAATTTACTGAATTCCTAACCGAGCATGCTTCTACTTTAATTAACCTAATTCCTTTGCATGCAGTCCCAGATTCCCAAATTTTGGGTGGCTGTATACTTGAAACCCTAAACAGGTTTCATTCCTACTTAATGTAATTGCTGTATAGCAATTAGGTGGTGGAATTTTATCTTATTGAGTATGTGTACAACAGAAAGAAGGTTCTAGCAGCCCAACCTAGCTGTGTGCAACATCAACTCTATGTACAATCAGGTAGTAGCAATCTTCCATGCTTGAATCTACTATAATTAGTAGATATTTCAGTCCTAGTAACTTTCGAACTTCTGGACAGCAGCTTTGCTAAGCTCCATGTGCATGAATTACTATCCTCAGTCATGATTAGTAGTAGTACAGCAACTAAATTCCAAGGATGGGCAGCAACCACCTTCTTGTATAATAATTTCCTTCCTTATAGCTTGTATCAGTAGCAGCCTTATGCAACTGCAAGAGGCTTCACCATTTAGCCTTTGCTCTCAGCAACAAGCAGCAGCAGTAGATGAAGGTGCGGCAGTAGCGGTTATACGCAATGGATCACTAAGAGGGGGTGAATCAGTGATATAAAAAAAAATCCTCACAAGTTACTTCACGTGCACGCTCGTCAATTAATACCTTAAAGCAAATCACAAACCAAGACAAAAAGAGACACGTGGTTCGGCAGTGTGCCAACATCCACGAAACAAATGACCGTTTGAGCTACAACTCAAATCCGGTCTTTGTAATTCGATAGCACCCACAATTAGGAACACCGACCCCTTAACAAGATTCAACTCAGCACCCACTGTATTTGGAGCTACAACCTCAACTACGCTTGTCAAGCACCCACGATACAACATTTACATTCAATCACTAATAAACAGAGGAAACCCTAAAACATCAATTCAACCCAACATCGCGAGTACAGACTCACAATAGAAATCAAGATTTAAACAAATAATGCACTCACTTTGATTTCTTGGTCTTCAATCAATGCACACCTTCTCAGACAAGGTGTGTTTATTCAAATCACCAAACCACTTCAAATAATAACCAATAACTTTCTTCACAGATCCAAATTAATGATGAATGTAATGGCAGCACTTCAATTTTAGATATAACCCCATTCAATCATAGTGGCAACAATAATAGTATGCATATTCAAGACAGCAGTAGGAACATCAATATATAAAAGTTCTTCAATTAACTGATGGGCTTGTGGCAATATTGGTCTATTAAAGCAACCTCATATATCAACTCCGATATGAATGTCCATATTTTAAAATTCAGACTGAAGCTGGATATATATAGAACCAAACCTGAATTCTGAGATCGCAAATAGTAGACTTCCATTAAACCTAAGAACAATGCAGCAATAGTTCTTGTAGCAATAACTGGCAGCACCTCTTCTCCTTCTTTAGTGCGGCAACAACGAACCCTTTCCTCCTTCCGTTGGTCAGTAGGAAATCAGAACAAATATTGAGTCTGAGTAGTAAGAACGAACCAAAAGATACGATCAACAGACTCTCTTAGTCTGTTGCTCCCCCTCTCTTTCTGCCTGCCTTCCTCTTTTTTTTCGTATGAAGAAGACCTCTTTTTATACCCTGCATAACAGGCTTCAAAAAGTGATTCCAAATTGGAGTTCTTCTCCTAATTCCTTTTGATCTCAAATCTGAGATTTTCCCTATTTATTTGAATTGTGCTTGGGATGTACGCACAAGAGACTTCTCTTGATATCGACTGCTTTCTCTTTCTACTTCTTTCTTTCTAATCTGAGTTAATAACAGCACACGTAAAAGGATCCAGCAAGGCCATATTTCTAGAAGTCCAACTGAATTGAGGATTCTTCTTTTGACTGGAAATATTACAAAAAAGAGAGGCTCCTTGCTGTCCCATATTAGTGAAAACTCTTCTTGCTGCCGACATATAAGAAGGTTACTTCCTTGTTGGACTCCAGTTCTTTTAAAAATAACAGACTTCTTTTTCTTTTCTTTTTATAGAGCATAGGGTATCCAGGGTTGGGAATCATAATCAGATTAGGAGTAGAAAAGATTTACCTGTTGCATATGAGTTTCAAGCACAACTAACTTGCTGAGATTTTGGCTGAAATTATATCAAAGACGTTGAGCTGGCTATGCTGCTGAACCATTATGTAATGATGTTGTATTGAATCAAAGTCTAGAAGCTGACTCACCATTCCACTATTTAGCTGTTCGATTCAACAAATAAACTTGTCCTAATACCTTATAACCCTCTACTCAAAGATTCTTCATATCTTTAAGAGACTGACATCTTTATAAAGTGCTGCTGAATTGAAAAACCAAGCTGGTCAAAGGTTAAACTCAAATGGTCTATAGAAAACCAGAATTGGTTTGGTTTGTATTGAACCACTGAACCATGATCAATCATATTTTAAATATAAGCCTGAACCAGTTTAAATCCATAAGGCCATTCACTATGGCTGAACCAAGATATTGAGCCCATAATACGAAAATTGATCGATCAAGAGTTTAATCATTGAATTACTTGAATTGAATATGAACCAGATAATTATCTTGGCACTTGTGTTGACACCAATTACAATAAGACATGTGTTGCAATATGATTCTCAACACATAGATGACAGTAGCAATAGGGGCAGCAGCTGCAGTCCAACAACCAGCAGCAGATGAAGGTGCAGCAGTAGCAATAGGGGTAGCAACTGCAATCCATATTCAACAGCACCCCTCTCCTTTTCTTCTTCTTCTTCTTCTTCTTCTTCTTCTTCTTCTTCTTCTTCTTCTTCTTCTTCGTCTTCTTCTTCTTCATCTTCTTACAGTTCAACCGTAGTATACAACAGAATAATGGAATAACAGAGGCAGTTTTGGGCTTTTAAGGTTCAGCCCTAAGGGTCGTTAGGGCCCGTTTGGTAGAACCAGTAGCAATTGGGGCAGCAGCTGCAGTGCATGTGCAACAACCCCCCTCTCCTTCTTCCTCTTCTTCTTATTGTTTCACCGTTGTATACAGCAGTATAATGGAATAATAGAGGTGGTTTTTTTGGCCTTTTAAGGTTCAGGCATAAGGGTCCTTTAGGCTCGTTTGGTTGAACCTGTCCAACTACCAAATTAGTTCTAAAATTTAATTCTAAAAACTACTTTTAAAACATAAATTACATAAAATTTAATTCCCTTTAGAAAACCCCACCAAATATTAACTTATTAAATTGGATTTGGTCAGCATGATGACCTCTACATTTTGGGTAAGTGCGATGCCTGTGGGTGTAGGCATGTGGGCCCCAGTAAAATTTTTTTAATTTTTCCTTCATTTTGCGAGCCAAACCGGCTGGCCCGTTGGCAGTAGGGTATCCCGCCAGTTTGTCCATTTTTACACCACTGGCTGTCCTAACCTTTAGGTTCCCAAATCCACCCATTATAGGACTGGTTCCACTCATTTTTGGCTGTTTTTATGCTCCTTCCATAGCCCATAAATTAGCCAAATTCCCTGTCTCCCACTACTGTATATAGGGATCCATAGCAGAGTAGTCAACCTTCTTATACCTACTAGGCTACAACACTAGGGACAGTTGCTTCCTGTTTAGGGTGTTACAACATCATTGGTAGACTTCAAGTGTATGATATATATACTTCGCTCATTTAAGGGTGAGAATATTTGTTCTATTATGCTAGGAGCCCAATTCTTATGTTATAATATTCTGTTTATGCTTACCGCTCTCTTACTAATTTCTTATATTGGTCCCTCTGATAGGTAGTTTGAAGAACACGTTTGTTCTAAAATGTCTCTAACTCAACTATTTCATATCAAGATACAAATTGATAGAAATCCTATAATGTTCTTTTAAGTATTCTAGCTAGACCTTCCTAAGTTCCTTAGATTACTTGTCATATAATTTACACGACTTTTAAGTAACTGTGAGTATTTTTCATATAATTACAGCTCTTTCAAGTTATTGAGTGTCTTTGTCCTATATGAGATTTACCACCTCAGCTCAGATGGTGATTGCACAGTCCAAAGCTCAGCAGTCCATATCAACAAGGATGGCAAACAACCAGCCAATGGGAAGAGCCACCGACCATTATAAAAAGTAGACTTAAATAGAATTTTATGGTAAGACACTCAGAACACTCAAAGCTCTATCTACTCACACTTCTATTTTTGTTAGAACACTGACTTAGGCATCAGGGCCTTCCTCCCGGGGTCACCCTCCGGGCCAGTTCCATATCTATGGTTTGCTGGTTCTAACTGAGCAGGGAAAGTCATTAGCATTATCCGAACACTCGAAGATGAGCACTTTGAAAATTAGCCTAACATGCTAAAAATCCCAACAGCTATGTTTCTTATTAATTGCTATGTCTCTTACTAATTGCTCATACGATTTCAATATATTTAAATTTAAGTTTATGTTGGCTTCTATTATTTTGTAGCTCATAGTCGTCAGGGATCATAACACTCAGAACACTCGAGCTCTGCCTACTCACCCTTCTCTTTTTATTAGAATATTGACTTTGGCATCAGAGACTTCTTCCTGGGGTCACCCTCCGGGCCAGTTTTTTACCTGTGGTTTGCAGGTTCTAACTGATCAAGAAATTTCATCAACATCAGCCAAACACTTGAAGACGAGAACTTTAAAAATTAGTTGAATGACGCTTTCATCCCTCCACATCTCTCTCGACTATAAATCCCAATAGGTATGTCTCTTACCAATTGCTAATACAATTTCAAAATATTTAGATTTAAGTTTATGTATTGACTTCTATTGTTGACACTTAGAACACTCAGAGCTCTACTTACTCACCCTTTCAATTTTGTCAGAATACTGACTTCGGCATCGGAGCCTTCTTCCCAGGGTCACCCTCCGGGCTCGATTATTATCTGTGGTATGTAGGATCTGTTGGGTGGGAAACTTCTGCAACATTAGCCGAACATTGAAGACTTGTGCTTTGGAAATTAGCCGAACGACTCTTTTAGCTCTCCACATCTATCTTGGCTGAACATCCCACCAGATATGTTTCTTACCAATTGTACATACAATTTCAACACATTTTAATTTAAGTTTTCGTATTGACTTCTTTTGTTTTATGCCTCTTAGTCGTCAGGGATCATATACCTGCACATATTTGATCAAAATGAGATTAGTTTGGCCAAAATTCACCAATATTGAAGCTTCTTAGGAAATTTTCCTCTTCGGAGTCAAAACTAGCGAAATGATACAGAAAGTCAATATACCGCTGAACTTTCCTCATAATTGTAATTTTCTCATTGAAAACTTACAATCTATACAAAAGGTTTGAACGAAATATAATGGAGCCTATAATTACTGCGAGCCAGTCCGTCACCTAATACAAAAGGGAATCACAGAGAGAATGCTCATTAATTTTTCCATAATTTAATTGCACAAGAAGGTATTTTTTTTAACACTATAAACATAACATTAGAACAAGTATTTAACATAATCCACAAATATATGCAAATGAATCTTACAAACTGAAATAAAATAAATAATATACTCTAAACAATTTCGATCATAATCATGCTAATATGAAAATGGTAACGCAGGCATTTTTTGAAAGGGAACAAAAGGAGAAATGTCTAAATAAATTAATCAATTTCGCATAATATGATTCACATACATGGTTAAACACCATAATATGACTTAAATACAAGAATAACTAAGTCATCCATAGGTCTCCCTATAAAATGATTATACCACCTCAACCTGCTCTCGTGGAACTTATACGGAATCGGTGTGACCCCCATTTTGTTTCTGATTAATATATTTGTTACTTATCCCTCTTGGTCTTGATGCACATCCCTCATAACATCCTCATCTCTGCTACACCCAGAGATGAGGATGTTACGTGGGATCCTTATCTCTGGGTGTAGCAGAGATGATGAAGTTACGTGTGATATGCGGTAAGATCAGGAAGGATAAATTAAGGAATGATTGCATCAGAAACTAAGTGGGGGTTGCACTGACGCAGGACAAGATCCGTGAGAGCCAGTTGAGGTGGTATGATTCCATGGAGAGCTATATAAGCCTCAGTTTGGAAAAATGACCGAATGCAAGTAGAGGGTTCCAGAAGAGGTATGGGCAGACCTAAAATTATTATCGATAAGTGGTAAGGAAATATATACATATGGTAAGGAAAATTAGTGGTCGGACGATGTGCAAATTGGTTGGTATCAGGTTGGACACAAATCTTACAACGTTCTTATAAGTAGTATTGCTAGAGCTTCTTAAGTTAATGGGATTACTTTTCATATAATTTGCACGTATTTTAAGTTAATGAGAGTATTTTTCAAATAATTTACAGCTCTTTTAAGTTATTGAGTGTACTTATCATATATGAGATCAGCCTCCTCAGTTAAAATGGTGATCGCTCGATCAAAAGCTCACGAGTCCACATCAACAAGGATAGCAACCAGCCAGCGAATGGGAAGAGACACAGACCACGATATACAGAAGATTTAGACTTATTTTTACAATAAGACACTCAGAACACTTAGAGCTCTACCTCCTCTCCCTTCCATTTTTATCAGAATACTGACTTAGGCATAGAAGCCTTCTTCCCGGGATCACCCTCCGAGCCAGTTTCTTATTGGTGATTTGCAGATTCTATTGAGCGGGAAACTATAGCAACATTAGCCGAACGCTTGAAGATGAGCAATTAAGAAATTAACCGAACGACGCTTTTAGCTCCCCACATCTGTCTCAGCAGAAAATCCCAACAGGTATGTCTCTTACCAATTGCTCAAACAATTTAAAGACATATAAATTTAAGCTTATTTAACGACTTATATTATTTTGTGGCTCATAGTCATCATGGATCATAACACTCAGAGCTCTGCCTACTCACCCTTCTATTTTTATAAGAATCTGACTTAGGCATCGCAACTTTCTTCCCGGGGTCACCCTCCAGGCCAGTTTCTTATCTGTGGTTTGCAGGTTCTACTGAGGCTGGGAAAGTTCAACAACATTAGCTGAACACGCAAAGACGAGCACTTTAGAAATCATCCAAACGTGCTTTCAACCCTCTACATCTGTCTTGGCTGAAAATCCCAACAGGTGTGTCTCTTACCAATTGCTCATGCATTTTTAACATATTTAAATTTTAGTTTATGTATCGGCGTCTATTTTTTTATGGCTCATAGTCGTCAGGGATCATAACACTCAGAACACTCTGAGCTCTACCTACTCACCCTTCCAATTTTATCAGAATAGTGACGTAGGGATCGGAGACTTCTTCCTCGGGTCACCCGCCGGGCCAATTTCTTATATGTGGTTTACCAGTTCTAATGAGGGCGGGAAACTTTAACGACATTATCAGAACACTCTAAGACGAGCACTTTGGAAATTGGCTGAACGTGCGTTCAACCCTTCACATCTGTCTCGGCTAAAAATCCCAATAGGTATGTCTCTTACTAATTGCTCATACAATTTCAACATATTTAAATTTAAGTTTATGTGTCGGCTTCTGTTGTTTTGTGGCTCTTAGTTGTCAAGGATCATAATACTCAGAACACTTAGAGCGTTGCCTACTCACCCTTCTCTTTTTATCAGAATACTGACTTAGGCATCAGAGACTTCTTTCCAGGGTTACCCTCCAGGCCAATTTTTTATCTGTGGTTTGCAGGTTCTAACTGATCAAGAAATTTTATCAACATTAGCCGAATAGTTGAAGATGTGCACTTGGGAATTTAGTCGAACGACGCTTTCAGTCCTTCACATTTGTTTCAACTGAAAATTACAACAAGTATGTCTCTTACCAATTGCTTAAACATTTTCAACACATTTAAATTTAAGTTTATATATGGAATTTTATTATTTTTTTTCTCATTATCGTCAGGGATTATAACACTCAGAACACTCTAAGTTCTGCCTACTTACCCTTTTATTTTTTTTTAAATACTGACTTAGGCATCAGAGCCTTCTTCTCGGGGTCACTCACCGAGCCAGTTTCTTATCTGTGGTTTGCAGGTTCTAACTGAGTGGGAAATTTCATCAACATTAGCCAAACACTTGAAGATGAGCACTTTGAAAATTAGCCGAATGACACTTTCATCCCTCCACATCTGTCTCGTCTGAAAATCACAATAAGTATGTCTCTTACCAATTGCATATAAAATTTCAACACATTTAGATTTAAGTTTATATATCGGCTTCTACTGTTAACACATAGAACATTCAGAGCTCTGCCTACTCACCCTTCTAATTTTGTCATAATACTAACTTAGGCATCAGAGCCATCTTCCCGGGGTCACCCTCCAGGCTAGTTTATAATCTATGGTATACAGGTTTTGTTGAATGGGAAACTTTAGAGACATTAGCCTAACACTCGAAGACGTGCACTTTGGAAATTTTTCGAACGACACTTTCCGCCCTCCAAATCTATTTCCTGAAAATCCCAACAGGTATGTCTCTTACCAATTGCTCATACAATTTCAACATATTTAACTGTAAGTTTAAGCATCGGCTTCTATTTTTTTATGGCTTTTAGTCGTTAGCGATCATAACACTTAGAACACTCAGATCTCTGTGTACTCACCCTTCCTTTTTTGTCAGAATACTAACTTAGGAATCGTAGCCTTCTTCATATGGTCAACCTCCGGGCTAGTTACTTATCTATGGTTTGTAGGTTCTATTGATCAAGAAACTTTAGTAACATTATCTGAACACTCGAAGACGAGCAATTTGGAAATTAGCCGAATGACTCTTTCAGCTCCCTATATCTGTCTCAGCTGAAAATCCTAACAGGTATGCCTCTTAAAAATTGCATATAAAATTTAAAGATATTTAAATTTACATTTATTTATCAGTTTCTATTATTTTGTGGCTCATAGTCGCTAGAGATCATAATGCTGAGAACACTCAGAGCTCTTCACACTCACCCTTATATTTTTAACAGATTACTGACTTAAGCATCGGAGCCTTTTTCCCGGGGTCACCCTCCGGGATAGTTTCTTATCTGTGGTTTGCAGTGTTCTATTGAGGGTGGAAAACTTCAGCAACATTAGCCAAACACTCAAAGATGAGCAATTTAAAAATTAGTTGAATGAAGCTTTTAGCTCCCCACATCTATCTCAGCTGCAAATCCCAACAGGTATGTCTCTTTCCAATTGCTCATATAATTTAAAGACATTTAACTTTAAGTTTATTTATCGGTTTCTATTGTTTTGTGGCTTATAGTCGTCAGGGATCATAACACTCAGAACACTCAGAGCTCTGCCTACTTACCCTTCTATTTTTGTCAGAATACTGACTTAGGCATCATAGGCTTCTGCCCAAGGTCACCCTCCGGGCCAGTTTCTTATCTGTGGTTTGCAGGTTCTATTGAGGGCAGGAAAAGTTTTGCAACATTAGCCGAACACTCAAAGATGAGCAATTTGGAAATTAGTCGAGCAACTCTTTCTGCTCCCCATATCTATCTAAGCTAAAAATCCCAACAGGTATGTGTTTTACTAATTGCTCATACCATTTAAAGACATTTAAATTTAAGTTTATTTATCGGGTTTTATTGTTTTGTGGCTCATAATCATCAGGGATCATAACACTTAGAATACTCAGAGCTCTGCCTACTCACCCTTTTATTTTTGTTAGAATACTAACTTAGGCATCGGAGCCTTCTTCCCGGGGTCACCCTCCGGGCCAGTTTCATATCTGGGGTTTGCAGGTTCAAATGAGGGCGGGAAACTTTAACAACATTATCCGAACACTCGAAGACGAGCACTTTGGAAATTAACCGAACGTGCTTTAGGCCCTTCACATCTGTCTTGGCTAAAAATCCCAATGGGTATGTCCCTTATTAATTGCTCATACGATTTCAACATATTTAAATTTAAGATTATATGTCGACTTCATTGTTTTAAGATTCATAGTCGTCAGGGATCATAACACTCAGAACACTCAGAGCTCTGCCAACTCACCTTTCTCTTTTCATCAGAATCTGACATAGGCATCAGAGCCTTCTTCCCGGGGTCACCCTCCGACCCAGTTTTTTATCTGTGGTTTACAGGTTCTAACTGAGTGGGAAATTTCATCAACATTAGCCAAACACTTAAAGACAAGCACTTTGAAAATTAGCTGAATGACGTTTTTATCCCTCCACATCTCTCTCAGTTAAAATTCCCAACAGGTATGTCTCTTACCAATTGCTAATACAATTTCAACATATTTAGATTTAAGTTTATGTATCGGATTCTATTGTTAACACTTAGAACACTTAGAGCTCTACACTCACCCTTCTAATTTTGTTAGAATACTGACTTAGGCATCGGAGCCTTCTTCCTGGGGTCACCCTCCGGGATAGTTTCTTATATGTGGTATGTAGGTTCTAATAAGGGCGGGAAACTTTAACGACATTATCCAAACACTCGAAGACGAGCACTTTGGAAATTGGATGAACATGCTTTCACCTCTTTACATCTGTCTCGGCTAAAAATCCCAACAGGTATGTCTCGTACTAATTGCTCATACTATTTCAACATATTTAAATTTAAGTTTATGTGTTGACTTCTATTGTTTTGTGGCTCGTAGTTGTCAAGGATTATAACACTCAGAACGCTTAGGGCTTTGCCTACTCACCCTTCTCTTTTTATCAGAATACTGACTTAGGCATCGGAGACTTCTTCCTGGGGTTACCCTCCGGGCCAATTTTTTATCTGTGGTTTGTAGGTTCTAACTGATCGGGAAATTTCATCAACATTAGCCAAACATTTGAAGACGAGCACTTTGTAAATTAGCTGAATGACACGTTCATCCCTCCACATCTCTCTCGACTAAAAATCCCAATAGGTATGTCTCTTTCCATTTGCTAATACAATTTCAAAATATTTAGATTTAAGTTTATGTATCGGCTTCTATTTTTTTATGGTTCTTAGTCGTTAGTGATCATAACACTCAGAACACTCAGAGCTCAGCCTACTCACCCTTCCATTTTTTTCAAAATACTGGCTTAGGAATCAGAGCCTTCTTCCTGGGGTCACCCTCTAGGCCAATTTCTTATGTGTGATTTGTAGGTTCTAACTAAGCAAAATATTTTAGCAACATTAGTTGAACACTCATAGACGAGAATTTTGAAAATCAGTCAAATGACACTTCCAGCTCTCCACATTTATGCTAACTATACTACTAACCTCTGGGCCCACGGTACCGGAAAGAACCTTGACCACACCGTGCCCCAGACCATGAATGCCACAATTTCAACTGTAGATTTTATTCATAGAACCATAATTGCTTACCTCTACAGTCCAAAACCATTTCTCAGCCTCATCTTTCATATTTACAGGTTAGTAGATAATATTAATAATGGCACACAACATTCATAACAAAACAATAACATATCATTGATGTATATAATTCACATAACATAGTAATAACGCATAAACACTCCATAAAACAAAGAAAAAAATACACCCACTCACCTTGTTTTCCAAATCCAACTACAATGAGATCCCCACAATCGACATCATACCCATGCCCGATTGTTTAGTTTCTTAACCAAATGTGTGTATCATTTGTTAAATATTATGAATTGACTCATTATAGGTTCACTACTGAACCCAAAACAACTCTTAACAACCCATATCTAAATCTTATTTGAAACCTCGAAAATGCCCCCGAGTTAGCCCTACTCATAGGGCTAATTTGGGTAAATGGTAGAGAACATAACCCACAAGGGGTAGGGTACCTTTCAACCAAAATAGGAGCTGATTGGGCTGAAAAACACCCAATCGGTGTGAGACAACTGGCTGGCCGCTTGCCCAATCGGCAGGAGAGATTCTATAAAAATTTATGCACTTCCATATGTGGTTCTGCCAATTTCTCTGGCTTAGGCTGCCCATGGCCGATGGATATGGTCCATGGCAACATGAGGAAGTATCTCGTTGTCCCTAGGGTCATTTTACAGTCCACAAAATCACCAATTACATGAGTTAAAATTCTGCCTTAACATACTTTCAAATTTCTTCCTAATTTGTATACATAAACCTTATAATTCTGTAATAAAAAATTTCCCACCTCTCATACTGATTTAATTGGAGCTGGAACATTATAAAAAGTATGGATGAGCCACAGTCTAGCTTACTAAAATTAGGAATTCTTCCACTGAGTACAAAATAAGTATATAGGGACTAATTTTAGTCCCTAATTTACTGAATTCCTAACCGAGTATGCTTCTACTTTAATTAACCTAATTCCTTTGCATGCAGTCCCAAATTCCCAAATTTTGGGCGGCTGTATACTTGAAACCCTAAACGGGTTTCATTCCTACTTAATGTAATTGCTATATAGCAATTAGGGTGGTGGAATTTTAATTTATTGAGTATGTGTACAGCAGAAAGAAGGTTCTAGCAGCCCAACCTAGCTGTGTGCAGCATCAACTCTATGTACAGTGAGGTAGTAGCAATCTTCCATGCCTGAATTTGCTATAGTTTGTAGCAATTTCAGTCCTAGTAACATATGAACTTCTGGACAGCAGCTTTGCTAAGCTCCATGTGCATGAATTACTATCCTCAGTCATGATTAGTAGCAGGACAGAAGCTAAATTCCAAAGATGGGCAGCAACCACCTTCTTGTATAATAATTCCTTCTTTATAGCTTGTATCAGTAGCAGCCTTATGCAACTGCAAGAGGCTTCAACATTTAGCCTTTGCTCTCACCAACAACCAGCAGCAGTAGATGACGGTGCGAGCTAAGAGGGGGTGAATCAGTGATATCAAAAAAACAATCCTCACAAGCAAGTGACCGTTTGAGAAAATCACAAACCATGACACAAAGAGATACGTGGTTCGGCAGTGTGCCAACATCCACGAAGCAAATGACCGTTTGATCTACAACCCAAATCCGGTCTTTGTAATTTGACTACACCCACAATCAGGAGCACCGACCCCTTAACAAGATTCAACACAGCACCCACTGTATTTGGAGATACAACCTCAACTATGCTTGTCAAGCACCCACGATACAGCATTTAAGACCAATCACCAATAAACAAAGGAAACCCTAAAACATCAAGTCTACCCAACACCCCGAGCACAGACTTACAATTGAAATCAAGATTTAAACAAATAATGCACTCACTTTGATTTCTTGGTCTTCAATCAATGCACACCTTCTCAGAAAAGGTGTGTTTATTAAAATACCAAACCACCTCAAACAATAACCAATAACTTTCTTCACAGATCCAAATTAATGATGAATGTAACGGCAGCACTTCAATTTTACTTATAACCCCATTCAATCACAGTAGCAACAATAACAGTATGCATATTCAAGACAGCAGTAGGAACATCAATATATAAAAGTTCTTCAATTAATTGATGGGCTTGTGGCAGTATTGGTCTATTAAAGCAACCTCACATATCAACTCCGATATGAATGTCCATATTTTAAAATTCAGACTGAAGCTGGATATATACATAGAACCAAACCTGAATTCTGAGATCGCAAATAGTAGACTTCCATAAACCTAAGAACAATGCAGCAATAGTTCTTATAGTAATAACTGGTAGCACCTCTTTTCCTTCTTTAGTGCGGCAACAACGAACCCTTTCCTCCTTCCGTTGGTCAGCAGGAAATCAGAACAAATACTGAGTCTGAGTAGTTAGAACGAACCAAAAGATATGATCAGCAGACTCTCTCAGTCTGTTGCTCTCCCTCTCTTTCTGCCTGCCTTCCTCTTTTTTTTTTGTATGAAGAAGACCTCTTTTTATACCCAGCATAACAGACTTCAAAAAGTAATTCCATATTGGAGTTCTTCTCCTAAGTCCTTTTGATCTCAAATCTAAGATTTTCCCTTTTTATTTGAACTGTGCTTGGGATGTACGCACAAGAGACTCCTATTGATATCGGCTGCTTTCTCTTTCTACTTCTTTCTTTCTAATCTGAGTTAATAACAGCACACGTAAAAGGATCCAGCAAGGCCGATTTTCTAGAAGTCCAACTGAATTGAGGATTCTTCTTTTGACTGGAAATATTAGAAAAAGGAGAGGCTCCTTGCTGTCCCATATCAGTGAAAACTCTTCTTGCTGCCCACATATAAGAAGGTTACTTCCTTGTTGGACTCCAGCTCTTTTAAAAATAACAGACTTCTTTTTCTTTTCTTTTTATAGAGCATAGGGTATCCACGGTTGGGAATCATAATCAGATTAGGAATAGAAATGATTTACCTGTTGCATATGAGTCTCAATCACAACTAACTTGCTGAGATTTTGGCTGAAATTATATCAAAGATGTTGAGCTGGCTATGCTGCTGAACCATTATGTAATGATGTTGGTTTGCATCAAAGTCTAGAAGCTGACTCACCATTCCACCATTTATCTGTTTGATTCAACAAATAAACTTGTCCTAATACCTTATAACCCTCTACTCAAAGATTCTTCATATCTTTAAGAGACTGACGTCTTTATAAAGTACTGCTGAATTGAAAAATCAAGCTGGTCAAAGGTTAAACTCAAATGGTCTATAGAAAACCAGAATTGGTTTGGTTTGTATTGAACCATTGAACCATGATCAATCATATTTTAAATATTAGCCTGAACCAGTTTAAATCCATAAGGCCATTCACTGTGGCTGAACCAAGATATTGAGCCCATAATACGAAAATTGACCCATCAAGAGTTTAATCATTGAATTACTTGAATTGAATATGAACCATATAATTATCTTCGCACTTGTGTTGACACCAATTACAATAAGATATGTGTTGCAATATGATTCTCAGCACATAGATGACAGTAGCAATAGGGGCAGCAACTGCAGTCCAACAACCAACAGCAGATGAAGGTGCAGCAGTAGCAATTGGGGCAGCAGCTGCAATCCATGTTCAACAACACCCCTCTCCTTCTTCTTCTTCTTCTTCTTCTTCTTCTTCTTCTTCTTCTTCTTCTTACAGTTCAACCGTAATATACAACAGAATAATGGAATAACAGAGGCAGTTTTGGGCTTTTAAGGTTCAGCCCTAAGGGTTGTTAGGGCTCGTTTGGTAGAACCAGTAGCAATTGGGGCAGCAGCTGCAGTGCATGTGCAATAGCCCCCCTCTCCTTCTTCTTCTTCTTCTTACTGTTCCACCGTAGTATACAACAGAATAATGGAATAACAGAGGCGGTTTTTTTGGGCTTTTAAGGTTCAGCCGTAAGGGTCCTTTAGGCTCGTTTGGCTTAACCTGTCCAACTTCCAAATTAGTTCTAAAATTTAATTCTAAAAACTACTTTTAAAACATAAATTACACAAAATTTAATTCCCTTTAATAAACCCCACCAAATATTAACTTATTAATTTGGATTTGGTCAGCATGATGACCTCTACATTTTGGGTAAGTGCGATGCTTGTGGGTGTAGGCATGTGGGCCCCAGTAAAAATTTTCAATTTTTCCTGGATTTTGCCAGCTGAACCGGCTGGC
The DNA here is from genome assembly GCF_013358625.1 of Macadamia integrifolia. Lineage (NCBI taxonomy): Eukaryota > Viridiplantae > Streptophyta > Magnoliopsida > Proteales > Proteaceae > Macadamia > Macadamia integrifolia. The sequence continues at coordinate 109,896 of NW_024870582.1, forward strand.
CAGTTGGCAGTAGGGTATCCCGCCAGTTTGTCAATTTTTACACCACTAGCTGTCCTAACCTTTGGGTTCTCGAATCCACCCATTACAGGACTGGTTCCACTCATTTTTGGCTGTTTTTATGCTCCTTCCATAGCCCATAAATTATCCAAATTCCCTGTCTCCCACTACTGTATATAGGGATCCATAGCAGAGTAGTCAACCTTCTTATACCTACTAGGCTACAACACTAGGGATAGTTGCTTCCAGTTTAGGGTGTTACAACATCATTGGTAGACTTCAAGTGTACGATATATACTTCGCTCGTTTAAGGGTGAGAATATTTGTTCTATTATGCTAGAGCCCAATTCCTATGTTATCATATTCTGTTTATACTTACCGCTCTCTTACTAATTTCTTATATTGGTCCCTCCGATAGGTAATTTGAAGAACATGTTTGTTCTAAAATGTCTCTAACTTAACTATTTCATATGAAGATACAAATCGATAGAAATCCTACAACGTTCTTTTAAGTATTCTAGCTAGACCTTCCTAAGTTCCTTAGATTACTTGTCACATAATTTACACGACTTTTAAGTAACTATGACTATTTTTCATATAGTTATAGTTGTTTCAAGTTATTAAGTGTCTTTGTCATATATGAGATTTGCCACCTCAGCTCAGATGGTGATCGCACAGTCCAAAGCTCAGCAGTCCATATTAGCAAGGATGGCAAACAGCCAACCAATGGGAAGAGCCACTGACCACTATAAAAAGAAGACTTAAACAGAATTTTAAGGTAAGACACTCAGAACACTCAGAGCTCTATCTACTCACCCTTCTATTTTTTTTAGAACATTGACTTATGCATCGGAGCCGTCCTCCCGGGGTCACCCTCCGGGCCAGTTCGTTATCTATGGTTTGCTGGTTCTAACTGAGCGGGAAACTTCATCAGCATTAGCCGAACACTCAAAGATGAGCACTTTGAAAATTAGCTGAACGTGCTAAAAATCCCAATAGGTATATCTCTTACTAATTGCTCATACGATTTCAACATATTTAAATTTAAGTTTATGTGTTGGATTCCATTATTTTGAAGCTCGTAGTCGTCAGGGATCATAACACTCAGAGCTCTACCTGCTCACCCTTCTCTTTTTATCAGAATACAGACTTTGGCATCGGAGACTTCTTCCCGAGGTCACCGTTCGGGCCAATTTTTTATCTGTGGTTTGAAGGTTCTAACTGATCAAGAAATTTCATCAATATTAGCCGAACACTTGAAGATGAGCACTTTAACAATCAGCTGAATGACGCTTTCATGCCTCCACATCTCTCTCGACTAAAAATCCAAATAGGTATGTCTATTACCAATTGCTAATGCAATTATAAAATATTTAGATTTAAGTTTTTGTATCGACTTCTATTGTTGACAATTAGAACACTCAGAGCTTTACTTACTCACCCTTCCAATTTTGTCAGAATACTGACTTAGGCATCAGAGCCTTCTTCCCGGGGTCACCCTCTGGGCCAGTTTATTATCTGTGGTATGCAGGTTCTGTTGGGTGGGAAACTTTTGCAACATTAGCCGAACACTCAATGACATGCGCTTAGGAATTTATCTGAACGACTCTTTCAGCTCTCCACATCTGTCTCGGCTGAAAATCCCACCAGATATGTTTCTTACCAATTGCACATATAATTTCAACACATTTTAATTTAAGTTTCCGTATTAACTTCTTTTATTTTATGCCTTTTAGTCGTCTGGGATCATATACCTACACGTATTTGATCAATATGAGATTAGTTCGGCCAAAATTCACCAATATTGAAGTTTCTTAGGAAATTTTCATCTTTGGAGTCAAAACTAGTGAAATGATACCGAAAGTCAATATACCGTTGAACTTTCCTCGTAATTGTAATTTTCTCATTGAAAACTTACAATCTATACAAAAGGTTTGAATGAAATATAATGGAGCCTGTAATTGCTGAGAGCCAGTAGGTCACCTAATACAAAAGGGCATCATAAAGAGAATGCTCATTAATTTTTCCATAATTTGAATGCACAAGAAAGTATTTTCTTTTAACACTATAAACATAATGGCCAAATATCCAAATATAAATTAGAACAAGTATTTAACATAATCCATAATTATATGCAAATGAATCTTACAAACTGATATAAAATAAATAATATACTCTAAATAATTCCTATCATAATCATGCTAATATGAAAATGGTAACGCAGGCATTTCTTAAAAGGGAACAAAAGGAGAAATGACTAAATAAATTAATCAATTTCACATAATATGATTCACATACATGGTTAAACACCATAATATGACTTCAATACAAGAATAACTAAGTCATCCAGAGGTCTCCCTATAAAATGATTATACCACCTCAACCTGCTCTCGCAGAACTTATAAGGAATCGGTGTGACCCCCACTTTGTTTCTAATTAATATATTCGTTACTTATCCCTCTTGGTCTTGATACACATCCCTCATAACATCCTCATCTCTGCTACACCCAGAGATGAGGATGTTATGTGGGATCCTCATCTCTGGGTGTAACAGAGATGATGAAGTTACGTGTGATATGCGGTAAGACCAGGAAGGATAAATTAAGGAATGATTGCATGAGAAACTAAGTGGGGGTTGCACTGACTCAGGACAAGCCCGTGAGCGCCAGTTGAGGTGGTAAGGTTATATTCTACGGGGAGCTATATAAGCCTCAGTTTGGAAAAATAACCGAATGTAAGTAGAGGGTTCCAGAAGAGGTATGGGCAAACCTATAATTACTATCTATAAGTGGTAAGGACATATATATATATATATATGGTAAGGAAAATTAGCTGCCAGATGATGTGCAAATTGGTTGGTATCAGGTTGGACATAAATCTTGTAACGTTCTTATAAGTAGTATTGCTAGAGCTTCTTAAGTTGATGGGATTAGTTTTCACATAATTTGCACGTATTTTAAGTTAATGAGAGTACTTTTTAAATAATTTATAGCTCTTTTAAGTTATTGAGTGTACTTATCATATATGAGATCTGCCTCCTCAGCTAGAATGGTGATCGCTCGATCAAAAGCTCACGTGTCCACATCAGCAAGGATAGTAACCAACCAGTGAATGGGAAGAGACACAGACCACGATATACAGAAGATTTAGACTTATTTTCACAGTAAGACACTCAGAACACTTAGAGCTCTGCGTACTCTCCCTTTTATTTTTATCAGAATACTGACTTAGGCATAGAAGCCTTCTTCCCGGGATCACCCTCCAGGCCAGTTTCTTATTGGTGGTTTGCAGGTTCTATTGAGCGGGAAACTAGAGCAACATTAGCCGAACAGTTGAAGATGAGCAGTTTGGAAATTAACTGAACGACGCTTTTAGCTCCCCACATCTGTCTCAGCAGAAAATCCTAACAGGCATGTCTCTTAGCAATTGCTCAAACAATTTAAAGACATAAATTTAAGCTTATTTAATGACTTATATTATTTTATGGCTCATAGTTATCAGGGAACATAACACTCAGATCTCTGCCTACTCACCCCTTTATTTTTATAAGAATGCTGACTTAGGCATCGAAGCTTTCTTCCCAGGGTCACTCTCCGGGCCAGTTTCTTATCTGTGGTTTGCAAGTTCTATTGAGGCTGGGAAACTTCAGCAACATTAGCCGAACACTCAAAGACGAGCACTTTAGAAATCAGCCGAACATGCTTTCAGCCCTCTACATGTGTCTCGACTGAAAATCCCAATAGGTATGTCTCTTACCAATTGCTCATGCAATTTTAACATATCTAATTCTAGTTTATGTATCTGTGTCATTTTTTTATGGCTCATAGTCTTCAGGGATTATAACACTGAGAACACGCTGAGCTCTACCAACTCACCCTTTTAATTTTGTCAAAATACTGACGTAGGCATCGATGACTTCTTCCTGGGGTCACCCTCCGGTCCAGTTTATTATCTGTGGTTTACAGGTTTTAATGAGGGCGGGAAACTTTAACAATATTATTCAAACACTCAAAGATGAGCACTTTGGAAATTGGCTGAATGTGCTTTAAGCTCTTCACATCTGTCTCGGCTAAAAATCCCAACAAGTATGTCCCTTACTAATTGCTTATACGATTTCAACATATTTAAATTTAAGTTTATGTGTCGGCTTCTATTGTTTGTGGCTCGTAGTCGTCAAGGATCGTAACACTCAGAACACCTAGAGCTTTTCCTACTCATCCTTCTCTTTTTATCAGAATACTGACTTAGACATCAGAGACTTCTTTCCGGGGTTACCCTTCGGGCCAGTTTTTTATCTGTGGTTTGCAGGTTCTAACTGATCGAGAAATTTCATCAACATTAGCCGAACAGTTGAAGACGTGCACTTGGGAAATTAGTCGAACGACGCTTTTAGTCCTCCATATTTGTTTTGACTTAAAATTATAACAGGTATGTCTCTTACCAATTGCTTGAACAATTTCAACACATTTAAATTTAAGTTTATATATAGAATTTTATTATTTTGTTTCTCATTATTGTCAGAGATTATAACACTCAGAACACTCTGAGCTCTGCCTAGTTAACTTTTTATTTTTTTAAAAATACTGACTTAGGCATCAGAGCCTTCTTCCCGGGGTCACTCACCGAGCCAGTTTCTTATCTGTGGTTTACGGGTTCTAACAGAGTGTGAAATTTCATCAATATTAGCCAAACTTTAAGATGAGCACTTGGAAAATTAGCCGAACGACACTTTCATCCCTCCACATCTGTCTCGTCTGAAAATCACAACAGGTATGTCTCTTACCAATTGTAAATACAATTTCAACACATTTAGATTTAAGTTTATATATCAGTTTCTACTGTTAACATATAGAACACTCAGAGCTTTGCCTACTCACCCTTCTAATTTTGTCAGAATACTGACTTAGGCATCGGAGCCATCTTCCTGGGGTCACCCTCCGGGCTAGTTTATAATCTATGGTATGCAAGTTCTGTTGAATGGGAAACTTTAGCGACATTAGCTGAACACTTGAAGACATGCACTTTGAAAATTTGCCAAACAATGCTTTTAGCCCTCCCAATCTATTTCTGCTGAAAATTCCAACAGGTATGTCTCTTACCAATTGCTAATACAATTTCAACATATTTAAATATAAGTTTATGTATCGGCTTATATTTTTTTATGGCTTTTAGTCGCTAGGGATCATAACACTCAGAACACTCAGATCTTTGTGTACTCACCCTTCCTTTTTTGGTAGAATACTGACTTAGGAATCGTAGCCTTCTTCATAGGGTCACCCTCCGGGCTAGTTTCTTATCTATGGGTTGTAGGTTCTATTGATCTGGAAACTTCAGCAACATTACCTGAACCCTCGAAGACGAGCAATTTTGAAATTAGCCGAATGACGCTTTCAGCTCCCTATATCCGCTAAGCTGAAAATCCCAATAGGTATATCTCTTACCAATTACTCATACAATTTAAAGACAATTAAATTTAAGTTTATTTATCTGTTTCTATTATTTTGTGGCTCATAGTCTTTAGAGATCATAACGATGTGAACACTTAGAGCTCTTCCCACTCACCCTTCTATTTTTATCAGATTACTGACTTAGGCATCGGAGCCTTTTTGTCGGGGTCACCCTCCGGCCAATTTCTTATCTGTGGTTTGCAAGTTCTATTGAGGGTGGAAAAATTCAGCAACATTAGTCGATCACTCAAAGATGAGCAATTTGAAAATTAGTCGAACGACGCTTTCAGCTCCCCACATCTATCTCAGCTACAAATCCCAACAGGTATTTCTCTTTCCAATTGCTCATATAATTTAAAGACATTTAACTTTAAGTTTATTTGTTGGTTTCTATTGTTTTGTGGCTTATAGTCGTCAGGGATTATAACACTCAGAACACTCAGAGCTCTGCCTACTAACCCTTATATTTTTGTCAGAATACTGACTTAGGCATCGGAGGCTTCTTCCCAGGGTCACCCTCCAGCCAAGTTTCTTATATGTGGTTTGCAGGTTCTATTGAGGGTAGGAAAGTTCAGTAATATTAGCCGAACACTCAAATATGAGCAATTTGGAAATTATCCGAACAACGCTTTCAGCTCCCCATATCTATCTCAGCTGAAAATCGCAACAGGTATGTGTTTAGCCAATTGCTCATACTATTTAAAGACATTTAAATTTAAGTTTATTTATCGGATTTTATTGTTTGTGGCTCATAGTCGTCAAGGATCATAACACTTTGAACACTCATAGCTCTGCCTACTCACCCTTTTATTTTTGTCTGAATACTGACTTAGGCATCGGAGCCTTCTTCCTGGGGTCACCCTTCGGGCCAGTTTCTTATATGTGGTTTGTAGGTTCTAATGAGGGCAAAAAACTTTAACATTAGCCGAACACTCAAACATGAGCACTTTAGAAATTAGCCGAACGTGGTTTAGGCCCTTCACATCTGTCTTGGCTAAAAATCCCAATAGGTATGTCTTTTATTAATTGCTCATATGATTTCAACATATTTAAATTTAAGTTTATGTGTCAACTTCATTGTTTTTTTGTTCGTAGTCGTCAGGGATCATAACACTCAGAACCCTCAGAGCTCTGCCAACTCACCCTTCTCTTTTTATCAGAATACTGACTTAGGCATCAGAGCCTTCTTCTCGGGGTCACCCTTCGGGCTAGTTTTTTATCTGTGGTTTACTGGTTCTAATTGAGCCAGAAATTTCATCAACATTAGCGAACACTTAAAGACAAGCAGTTTAAAAATTAGCTGAATGACGCTTTCATCCCTCCACATCTCTCTCGGTTAAAAATCCCAACAGGTATGTCTCTTACCAATTGCTAATACAATTTTAACATATTTAGATTTAAGTTCGTGTATCGGCTTCTATTGTTGACACTAAGAACACTCAGAGCTCTACATTCACCCTTCCAATTTTGTCAGAATACTGACTTGGGCATCGGAGCCTTCTTCCTGGGGTCACCCTCCGGGCCAGTTTTTTATCTATGGTTTGTAGGTTCTAATGAGGGCGAGAATCTTTAACAACAATATCCGAACACTCGAAGATGAGAACTTTGGAAATTGGCTGAACGTGCTTTCTGCCCTTCGCATCCGTCTCGGCCAAAAATCCCAACAGGTATGTTTCTTACTAATTACTCATACAATTTCAACATATTTAAATTTAAGTTTATGTGTTAGCTTCTAATGTTTTGTGCCTCGTATTCATTAAGGATCATAACATTCTGAACACTTAGAGCTTTGCCTACTCACCCTTCTCTTTTTATCAGAATACTGACTTAGGCATTAGAGACTTCTTCCCAGGGATACCCTCCGGGCCAGTTTTTTATCTGTAGTTTGCAGGTTCTAACTGATCGGGAAATTTCATCAACATTAGCCGAACAGTTGAAGACGAGCACTTTGTAAATTTGTTGAATGATGCTTTCATCCCTCCACATCTCTCTCGACTAAAAATCCCAATAGGTATGTCTCTTTCCATTTGCTAATACAATTTCAAAATATTTAGATTTAAGTTTATGTATCGGCTTCTATTTTTTAATGGTTCTTAGTCGTTAGTGATCACAACACTCAGAACACTCAGAGCTCTGCCTACTCACCCTTCCATTTTTTTTAGAATACTGACTTAGGAATCAGAGCCTTCTTCCCGTGGTCACCCTCTGGGCCAGTTTCTTATGTGTGGTTTGTAGGTTCTAACTGGGCGAAAATTTTTAGCAACATTAGCTAAACACTCGCAGACGAGAACTTTGAAAATCAGCCAAATGACACTTCCAGCTCTCCACATCTGTGCTAACTATACTACTAACCTCTGGGCCCACAGTACCGGAAAGAACCTCGACCACACCGTGCCCCAGACCGTGAATACCAAAATTTCAACTATAGATTTCATTCACAAAACTATAATTACTTACCTCACTTACATCTACAGTCCAAAACCATTTCTCAGCCTCATCTTTTATATTCACAGGTTAGTAGATAATATTAATAATGGCACACAACATTCATAACAATACAATAACATATCATTGATGCATATAATTCATGCAAAATAGTAATAACGCATAAACACTCCATAAAACAAATAAAAAAATACACCCACTCACCTTGTTTTCCAAATCACAAGTACAATGAGATCCCCACAATCGACGTCGTACCCATGCCCAATTCTTAACCAAATGTGTGTATCATTTGCTAAATATTATGAATTGAATCATTATATGTTCACTACTAAACCCAAAACAACTCTTAACAACCCATGTCTAAATCTTATTTGAAACCTCGAAAATGCCCCCGAGTTGCCCCTACTCATAGGGCTAATTTGGATAAATAGGTAGAGAACATAACCCACAAGGGGTAGGGTACCATTCAACCAAAATAGGGGCTGATTGGGCTGAAAACCACCCAATCGGTGTGAGACAACTGGTTGGCCGCTTGCCCAATCGGTAGGAGAGATTCTATAAAAATTTATGCACTTCCATATGTGGTTCTGCCAATTTCTCTGGCTTAGGCTGCCCATGGCCGATGGGTATGGTCCATGGCAACATGAGAAAGTATCTCGTTGTCCCTAGGGTCATTTTATAGTCCATAAAATCACCAATTACATGAGTTAAAATTCTGCCTTAACATACTTTCAAATTTCTTCCTAATTTGTATACTTAAACCTTATAATTCTGTAATAAAAAATTTCCCACCTCTCACACTGATTTAATTGGAGCTGGAACATTATAAAAAGTATGGATGAGCCATAGTCTAGCTTACTAAAATTAGGAATTCTTCCACTGAGTACAAAATAAATATATAGGGACTAATTTTAGTCCCTAATTTGCGGAATTCCTAACCGAGTATGCTTCTACTTTAATTAACCAAATTCCTTTGCATGCAGTCCCAGATTCCCAAATTTTGGGTGGTTGTATACTTGAAACCCTAAACGGGTTTCATTCCTACTTAATGTAATTGCTGTATAGCAATTAGGGTGGTGGAATTTTATCTTATTGAGTATGTATATAGCAGAAAGAAGGTTCTAGCAGCCCAACCTAGCTGTGTGCAGCATAAACTCTATGTACAGCGAGGTAGTAGCAATCTTCCATGCTTGACCTGCTCTAGTTTGCAGCAATTTCAGTCCTAGTAACATCTGAACTTCTGGGCCACAGCTTTGCTAAGCTCCATGTGCTTGAATTACTAACCTCAGTCATGATTAGTAGCAGGACAGCAGCTAAATTCCAAAGATGGGCAGCAACCACTTTCTTGTATAATAAATTCCTTCCTTATAGCTTGTATCAGTAGCAGCCTTATGCAACTGCAAGAGGCTTCATCATTTAGCCTTTGCTCACACCAACAAGCAGCAGCAGTAGATGAAGGTGCGGCAATAGTTGTCATACACAATGGATCACTAAGAGGGGGTGAATCAGTGATATAAAAAAAAACAATCCTCACAAGTTGCTTCACGTGCACACTCGTCAATTAATACCTGAAAGCAAATCACAAACCACGACACAAAGAGATACATGGTTCGGCAGTGTGCCAACATCCACAAAGCAAATGACCGTTTGAGCTACAACTCGAATCCAATCTTTGTAATTCGACTGCACCCACAATCTGGAGCACCGACCCCTTAACAAGATTCAACACAACACCCACTGTATTTGGAGCTACAACCACAATTACGCTTGTCAAGCACCCACGATACAACATTTCCAACCAATCACCAATAAACAGAGGAAACCCTAAAACATCAAGTCTACCCAACACCCCGAGTATAGACTTACATTCAATAGAAATCAAGATTTAAACAAATAATGCACTCACTTTGATTTCTTTGTCTTCAATCAATGTACACCTTCTCAGACATGGTGTGTTTCTTCAAATCACCAAACCATTTCAAACAATAACCAATAACTTTCTTCACAAATCCAAAGTAATGATGAATGTAATGGCAGCACTTCAATTTTAGATATAACCCCATTCAATCACCGTAGCAACAATAACAGTATGCATATTCAAGACAGCAGTAGGAACATCAATATATAAAAGTTCTTCAATTAACTGATGGGCTTGTGGCAATATTGGTCTATTAAAGCAACCTCATATATCAACTCCGATATGAATGTCCATATTTTAAAATTCATACTGAAGCTTGATATATATAGAACCGAACCTGAATTCTGAGATCGCAAACAGTAGACTTCCATTAAACCTAAGAACAATGCAGTAATAGTTCTTGTAGCAATAACTGGCAGCACCTCTTCTCCTTCTTTAGTGCGGCAACAACCAACCCTTTCCTCCTTCCGTTGGTCAGCAGGAAATCAGAACAAATATTGAGTCAAAGCAGTAAGAACGAACCAAAAGATACGATCAGCAAACTCTCTCAATCTGTTGCTCTCCCTCTCTTTCTGCCTACCTTCCTCTTTTTTTTCATATGAAGAAGACCTCTTTTTATACCTAGCATAACAGACTTCAAAAAGTAATTACATATTGGAGTTCTTCTCCTAATTCCTTTTGATCTCAAATCTGAGATTTTCCCTTTTTATTTGAACTATGCTTGGGATGTACGCACAAGAGACTACTCTTGATATCGGCTGCTTTCTCTTTCTACTTATTTCTTTCTAATCTGAGTTAATAAGAGCACACGTAAACGGATCCAGCAAGGCCGACTTTCTAGAAGTCCAACTGAATTGAGGATTCTTCTTTTGACTGGAAATATTAGAAAGAAGAGAGGCTCCTCGCTGTCCCATATCAGTGAAAACTCTTCTTGCTGCCCACATATAAGAAGGTTACTTCCTTGTTGGACTCCAGCTCTTTTAAAAAATAACAAAATTCTTTTTCTTTTCATTTTATAGAGCATAGGGTATCCACGGTTGGGAATCATAATCAGATTAAGAATAGAAAAGATTTACCTGCTGCATATGAGTTTCAATCACAACTAACTTGCTGAGATTTTGGCTAAAATTATATCAAAGACGTTGAGCTGGCTATGCTGCTGAACCATTATGTAGTGATGTTGTATTGAATCAAAGTCTAGAAGCTGACTCACCACCACTATTTAGTTGTTCGATTCAACAAATAAACTTGTCCTAATACCTTATAACCCTCTACTCAAAGATTCTTCATATCTTTAAGAGACTGACGTCTTTATAAAGTGCTGCTGAATTAAAAAACCAAGCTGGTAAAATGTTAAACTCAAATGGTCTATAGAAAACCAGAGTTGGTTTGGTTTGTATTGAACCATTGAACCTTGATCAATCATATTTTAAATATTAGACTGAACCAGTTTAAATCCGTAAGGCCATTCAATGTGGTTGAACCAATATGTTGAGCCTATAATACAAAAATTGACCCATCAAGATTTTAATCATTTAATTACTTGAATTGGAGATGAACCATATAATTATCTTGGCACTTGTGTTGACACCAATTACAATAAGACATGTGTTGCAATATGATTCTCAACACATAGATGATAGTAGCAATAGGGGCAGTAGCTGCACTCCATGTTCAACAACTCCTTCTTCTTCTTCTTCTTCTTCTTCTACATCTTCTTACAGTTCAACCGTAGTATACAGCAGAATAATGGAACAACAGAGGCAGTTTTAGGCTTTTAAGGTTCAGCCCTAAGGGTCGTTAGGGCCCATTTGGTAGAACCAGTAGCAATTGGGGCAGCAGCTGCAGTGCATGTGCAACAGCCCCCCTCTCCTTCTCTTTCTTCTTCTTACTGTTCCACCGTAGTATACAGCAGAATAATGGAACAACTGAGGCGATTTTTTTCGGCTTTTGTGGTTCAACCCTAAGGGTCCTTTAGGCTCATTTGGCTGAACTAGTCCAACTACCAAATTAGTTCTAAAATTTAATTCTAAAAACTACTTTTAAAACAAAAATTACACAAAATTTAATTCCCTTTAATAAACCCCACCAAAAATTAACTTATTAATTTGGATTTGGTCAGCATGATGAACTCTACATTTTGGGTAAGTGCGATGCTTGTGGGTGTAGGCATGTGAGCCCCAGTAAAAATTTTTCAATTTTTCCTACATTTTGCCAGCTGAACCGGCTGGCCAGTTGGCAGTAGGGTATCCCGTCAGTTTGTCAATTTTTACACCACTAGCTGTCCTAACAATTAGGTTCTCGAATCCCCCCATTGTAGGATTGGTTCCACTCGTTTTTGGCTATTTTTATGCTCCTTCCTTAGCCCATAAATTAGCCAAATTCCCTGTCTCCCACTATTGTATATAGGGATCCATAGTAGAGTAGTCTACCTTCTTATACCTACTAGGCTACAACACTAGGGATAGTTGCTTCCAGTTTAGGGTGTTACAACATCATTGGTAGACTTCAAGTGTACGATATATACTTCGCTCATTTAAGGGTGAGAATATTTGTTCTATTATGCTAGAGCCCAATTCCTATGTTATCATATTCTGTTTATACTTACCGCTCTCTTACTAATTTCTTATATTGGTCCCTCCGATAGGTAATTTGAAGAACATGTTTGTTCTAAAATGTCTCTAACTTAACTATTTCATATCAAGATACAAATCGATAGAAATCCTACAACGTTCTTTTAAGTATTCTAGCTAGACCTTCCTAAGTTCCTTAGATTACTTGTCACATAATTTACACGACTTTTAAGTAACTATGACTATTTTTCATATAGTTATAGTTGTTTCAAGTTATTAAGTGTCTTTGTCATATATGAGATTTGCCACCTCAGCTCAGATGGTGATCGCACAGTCCAAAGCTTAGCAGTCCATATCAACAAGGATAGCAAATAGCCAGCCAATGGGAAGAGCCACCGACCACTATAAAAAGAAGACTTAAACAGAATTTTATGGTAAGACACTCAGAACACTCAGAGCTTTATCTACTCACCCTCCCATTTTTGTTAGAATACTGACTTAGGCATTGGAGCCTTCCTCCCGGGGTCACCCTCCGGGCCAGTTCCTTATCTATGGTTTGTAGGTTCAAACTGAGCGGGAAACTTCATCAGCATTAGCCAAACACTCGAAGACGAGGACTTTGAAAATTAGCAAATGTGCTAAAAATCCCAACAGGTATGTCTCTTACTAATTGCTATGTCTCTTACTAATTGCTCATACGATTTCAACATATTTAAATTTAAGTTTATGTGTTGGCTTCTATTATTTTATGGCTCGTAGTCGTCAGGGATCATAACACTCAGAACACTCAGAGCTCTGCCTACTCACCCTTTTATTTTTATCAGAATACTGACTTTGGCATTGGAGACTTCTTCCCGGGGTCACCCTCCAGGTGAATTTTTTATCTGTGGTTTGCAGGTCCTAACTGATCGAGAAATTTCATCAACATTAGCCGAACACTTGAAGATGATCACTTTGAAAATTAGATGAATAAACTTTGATCCCTCCACATCTCTCTCGACTAAAAATCCCAATAAGTATGTCTCTTACCAACTACTAATACAATTTCAAAATATTTAGATTTAAGTTTATGTATTGACGTTTATTGTTGACACTTAGAACACTCAGAGCTCTACTTACTCACCCTTCCAATTTTGTCAGAATACTAACTTAGGCATCGGAGCCTTCTTCCCGGGGTCACCCTCCGGGCCAGTTTATTATATGTGGTATGCTGGTTCTGTTGGGCGGGAAACTTCTGCAACATTAGCCGAACACTCGAAGACCTGCACTTTGGAAATTAGCCGAATGACTCTTTTAGCTCTCCACACCTGTCTTGGCTGAAAATCCTACCAGATATTTTTCTTACCAATTGCACATACAATTTCAACACATTTTAATTTAAGTTTACGTATTAACTTATTTTATTTTATGCGTCTTAGTCGTCAGGGATCATATACCTACACGCATTTGATCAATATGAGATTAGTTCGGCCAAAATTCACCAATATTGAAGTTTCTTAGGAAATTTTCCTCTTTGGAGTCAAAATTAGCGAAATGATACTGAAAGTTAATATACCGTTGAACTTTCCTCGTAATTGTAATTTTCTCATTGAAAACTTACAATCTATACAAAAGGTTTGAACGAAATATAATGGAGCCTGTAATTACTGAGAGCCAGTACGTCACCTAATACAGAAGGGCAACACAGAGAGAATGCTCATTAATATTTCCATAATTTAAATGGACAAGAAAGTAATTTTTTTTTAACATTATAAACATAATGGCCAAATATCCAAATATAAATTAGAACAAGTATTTAACATAATCCTCAAATATATGCACATTAATATTACAAACTGATATAAAATAAATAATATACTCCAAATAATTCCTATCGTAATCATGCTAATATGAAAATGGTAACGCAGGCATTTCTTAAAAGGGAACAAAAGGAGAAATGACTAAATAAATTAATCAATTTCACATAATATGATTCACATACGTGGTTAAACACTATAATATGATTTAAATACAAGAATAACTATGTCATCCATAGGTCTCCCTATAAAATGATTATACCACCTCAACCACCTTCTGTGGAACTTATAAGGAATCGGTGTGACCCCCACTTTGTTTCTGATTAATATATTCGTTACTTATCCCTCCTGGTCTTGATACACATCCCTCATAACATCCTCATCTCTGCTACACCCAGAGATGAGGATGTTATGTGGGATCCTCATCTCTGGGTGTAGCAGAGATGATGTAGTTACGTGTGATATGCAGTAAGACCAGGAAGGATAAATTAAGGAATGATTATATAAGAAACTAAGTGGGGGTTGCACTGACTCAGGACAAGCTTCAAAAGAGCCAGTTGAGGTGGTATGGTTATATTCTATGGGGAGTTGTATAAGCCTCAGTTTGGAAAAATGACCGAATGTAAGTAGAGGGTTCCAGAAGAGGTATAGGCAGACCTAAAATTACTATCGACAAGTGGTAAGGACATATATACATATGGTAAGGAAAATTAGTTGCCGGACGATATGCAAATTGGTTGGTATCAGGTTGGACACATATCTTGCAACGTTCTTATAAGTAGTATTGCAAGAGCTTCTTAAGTTAATGGGATTACTTTTCATATAATTTGCACGTATTTTAAGTTAATAAGGGTACTTTTCAAATAATTTACAGCACTTTTAAGTTATTGAGTGTACTTATCATATATGATATCTGCCTCCTCAGCTAGAATGGTGATCGCTCGATCAAAAGCTCACGAGTCCACAACAGCAAGGATAGTAACCAGCCAGCGAATGGGAACAGACACAGACCATGATATATAGAAGATTAGACTTATTTTTACAGTAAGACACTCAGAACACTTAGAGCTCTGCCTACTCTCCCTTTTATTTTTATCAGAATATTGACTTAGGTATAGAGGCCTTCTTCCTGGGATCACCCTCCGGGCCAGTTTCTTATTGGTGGTTTGCAAGTTCTATTGAGTGGGAAACTAGGGCAATATTAGCCGAATGCTTGAAGATGAGAAATTTAGAAATTAATCGAATGACGCTTTCAGCTCCCCACATCTATCTCAGCAGAAAATCCCAACAGGTATATCTCTTACCAATTTTTCAAACAATTTAAAGACATATAAATTTAAGCTTATTTAACTACTTATATTATTTTGTGGCTCATAGTCATCAAGGATCATAACACTCAAAGCTCTGCCTACTCACCCTTCTATTTTTATAAGAATGCTGACTTAGGCATCGGAGCTTTCTTCTCGGGGTCACCCTTCGGGCCAGTTTCTTATATGTGGTTTGCAGGTTCTATTAAGGCTAGGAAACTTCAGCAACATTAGCTGAACACTTAAAGACGAGCACTTTCGAAATCAGTCGAACGTGCTTTCAGCCCTCTACATCTGTCTCGGCTGAAAATCCCAACAGGTATGTCTCTTACCAATTGCTCATGCTTGTATTTTTAACATATTTAAATTTTAGTTTATGTATCGGTGTCTATTTTCTTATGGCTCATAGTCGTCAGGGATCAACACTCAGAACACTCAGAGCTCTACCTACTTACCCTTCCAATTTTGTCAAAATACTGATGTAGGCATCGGAGACTTCTTTCTGGGGTCACCCTCTGGGCCAGTTTCTTATTTATGGTTTGTAGGTTCTAATGAGGGCGGAAAACTTTAATAACATTATCCAGACACTTAAAGACAGGCACTTTGGAAATTGGCTGAACGTGCTTTCAGCTCTTCACATCTGTCTCGACTAAAAATCCCAACTGGTATGTCTCTTACTAATTGCTCATACGATTTCAATATATTTAAATTTAAGTTTATGTGTTGGCTTCTATTGTTTTGTGGCTCGTAGTCGTGAAGGATCATAACACTCATAACACTTAGAGCTTTTCCTACTCACCCTTCTCTTTTTATCAGAATATTGACCTAGGCATCGGAGACTTCTTTCCGAGGTTTCCCTCCAGGCCAGTTTTTTATCTGTGGTTTGCAGGTTCTAACTGATCAGGAAATTTCATCAACATTAGCTGAACAGTTGAAGACGTGCACTTGGGAAATTAGTCAAACGACGCTTTCAGTGCTCCACATTTGTTTCGACTGAAAATTACAACAGGTATGTCTCTTATCAATTACTTAAACAATTTCAACACATTTAAATTTATGTCTATATATGGAATTTTATTATTTTGTTTCTCATTATCGTCAGGGATTATAACACTCAGAACACTCTGAGCTTTGCCTACTTACCCTTTATTTTTTTTTAAATACTTACTTAGGCATCAGAGCCTTCTTCCTGGGGACACTCACCGAGCCAGTTTCTTATCTGTGGTTTGCGGGTTCTAACTGAGCGGGAAATTTCATCAACATTAGCCAAACACATGAAGATGAGCACTTTGAAAAGTAGCTGGATGACACTTACATCCCTCCACATCTGTCTCGTCTAAAAATCACAACAGGTATGTCTCTTACCATTTGCGAATACAATTTCAACACATTTAGATTTAAGCTTATATATCAGCTTCTACTGTTAACACATAGAACACTTAGAGCTCTGCCTACTCACCCTTTTAATTTTGTTAGAATACTGACTTAAGCATCGAAGCCATCTTCCCGGGGTCACCCTCCCGACCAGTCTATTATCTATGGTATGCAGGTTCTGTTGAATGGGAAACTTTAGCGACATTAGCCGAACACTCGAAGAAGTGCACTTTGGAAATTTGCCGAACGATGCTATCAGACCTCCAAATATATTTCTACTAAAAACCCCAACAGATATGTCTCTTACCAATTGCACATACAATTTCAACATATTTAAATATAAGTTTATGTATCGGCTTCTATTTTTTTATGGCTTTTAGTCATTAGGGATCTTAACACTCAGAACACTCACATCTCTATGTACTCACCTTTCCTTTTTTTTCAGAATACTGACTTAGGATTCGTAGCCTTCTTCATAGGGTCACCCTCTGGGCTAGTTTCTTATCTATGGTTTGAAGGTTCTATTGATCGGGAAACTTTAGCAACATACCTTGAACACTCGAAGACGAGCAATTTGGAAATTAGCCGAATGACGCTTTCAGCTCCCTATATCTGTCTCAGTTGAAAATCCCAACAGGTATGTCTCTTACCAATTACACATATAATTTAAAGACATTTAAATTTAAGTTTATTTATCAGTTTCTATTATTTTGTGGCTCATAGTTGTTAAAGATCATAATGCTAAGAACACTCAGAGCTCTTCCCACTCACCCTTATATTTTTATTAGATTACTAACTTAGGCATCGGAGCCTTTTTCCTGGGGTCACCCTACGGGCCAGTTTCTTATATGTGGTTTGCAGGTTCTATTGAGGGTGGAAAACTTTAGCAACATTAGCCGAACACTAAAAGATGAGCAATTTGAAAATTAGTCAAACAACGCTTTCAACTCTATCTCAGCTGCAAATCCCAATAGGTATGTCTCTTTCCAATCGCTCATATAATTTAAAGACATTTAACTTTAAGTTTATTTATCGGTTTCTATTGTTTTGTGGCTTATAGTTGTCAGGGATCATAACACTCAGAACACTCAAAGCTCTGCTTACTCACCCTTCAATTTTTATCAGAATACTGACTTAGGCATCGGAGGCTTCTTCCCAGGGTCACCCTCCGGGCCAGTTTCTTATCTGTAGTTTACAGGTTCTATTGAGGGTAGGAAACTCCAACAACTTAGCCGAACACTCAAAGATGAGCAATTTGGAAATTAGCCGAGCAACGCTTTCTGTTCCCTATATCTATCTAAGCGGAAAATCCCAACAACATATCATTGATGTCTATAATTCACGTAAAATAGCAATAACGCATAAACACTTCATAAAACAAAGAAAAAAATACACCCACTCACCTTGTTTTCCAAATCGCAAGTACAATGAGATCCCCACAATCGACGTCATACCCATGCCCAATTATTTAGTTTCATAACCAAATGTGTGTATTATTTGTTAAATATTATGAATTGAATCATTATAGGTTAACTACTGAACCCAAAACAACTCTTAACCACCCATGTCTAAATCTTATTTGAAACCTCGAAAATGCCCCTGAGTTACCCCTACTTATAGGGCTAATTTGGGTAAATAGGTAGAGAAAATAACCCACAAGGGGTAGGGTACCATTCAACCAAAATAGGGGCTGATTGGGCTGAAAAACACCCAATCGGTGTGAGACAACTAGCTGGCCACTTGCCCAATCGGTAGGAGAGATTCTATAAAAATTTATGCACTTCCATATGTGGTTCTGCCAATTTCTCTGACTTAGGCTGCCCATGGCCGATGGGTATGGTCCATGGCAACATGAGGAAGTATCTCGTTGTCCCTAGGGTCATTTTACAGTCCACAAAATCACCAATTACATGAGTTAAAATTCTGCCTTAACATCCTTTCAAATTTCTTCCTTATTTGTATACTTAAACCTTATAATTCTATAATAAAAAATTTCCCACATCTCATACTGATTTAATTAGAGCTGGAACATTGTAAAAAGTATGGATGAGCCACAGTCTAGCTTACTAAAATTAGGAATTCTTCCACTGAGTACAAAATAAGTATATAGGGACTAATTTTAGTCCCTAATTTACTGAATTCCTAACCGAGTATGCTTCTAATTCCTAACCGAGTATGCTTCTACTTTAATTAACCTAATTCCTTTGCATGCTGTCCCAGATTCCCAAATTTTGGGTGGCTATATACTTGAAACCCTAAACGGGTTTCATTCCTACTTAATGTAATTGCTTTATAGCAATTAGAGTGGTGGAATTTTATCTTATTGAGTATGTGTACAGCAGAAAGAAGGTTCAAGCAGCCCAACCTAGCTGTGTGCAGCATCAACACTATGTACAACAGGGTAGTAGCAATCTTCCATGCTTGAATCTGCTCTAGTTTGTAGCAATTTCAGTCCTAGTAACATCTAAACTTTTGGACAACAGCTTTGCTAAGCTCCATGTGCATGAATTACTATCCTCAGTCATGATTAGTAGCAGGACAACAGCTAAATTCCAAAGATGGGCAGCAACCACCTTCTTGTATAATAATTTCCTTCCTTATAGCTTGTATCAGTAGCAGCCTTATGCAACTGCAAGAGGCTTCATCTTTTAGCCTTTGCTCTCACCAACAAGCAGCAGCAGTAGATGAAGGTGCGACAGTAGCTGTTATACCCAATGGATCACTAAGAGGGGGGTGAATCAGTGATATAAAAAAAATGATGCTCACAAGTTGCTTCACGTGCACACTCGTCAATTAATACCTGAAAGCAAATCACAAACCATGACACAAAGAGATACGTGGTTCGGCAGTGTGCCAACATCCACAAAGCAAATGACCATTTGAGCTACAACTCAAATCCAGTCTTTGTAATTCGACTGCATCCATAATCAGGAGCACCGACCCCTTAACAAGAATCAATACAACACCCATTGTATTTGGAGCTACAACCTCAACTACGCTTGTCAAGCACCCACGATACAACATTTACAACCAATCACCAATAAACAAAGGAAACCCTAAAACATCAAGTCTACCCAACACCCCGAGTATAGATTTACATTCAATAGAAATCAAGATTTAAACAAATAATGCACTCACTTTGATTTCTTGGTCTTCAATAAATGTACACCTTCTCAGACAAGGTGTGTTTCTTCAAATCACCAAACCATTTCAAACAATAACCAATAACTTTCTTCACAGATCCAAATTAATGATGAATGTAATGGTAGCACTTCAATTTAGATATAACCCCATTCAATCACCGTAGCAACAAAACAGTATGCATATTCAAGACAGCAGTAGGAACATCGTTAGATAAAAGGTCTTCAATTAACTGATGGGCTTGTGGCAATATTGATCTATTAAAGTGTTGTTGCCGAAATTCCGTATGAGCTGATCCTGCACAAGCACAGATGGTAGAGGCTCGGAGCTTTTTCTGGGGTTAGTCCTCTGACGCTCAAGTTAGGGATCGGCTGCACAGTTTTTTTTTATAGGAGTAGTGGTGTGGGTAGTAATGCTTACCTTTTTCCTTCTTCTCGGGCCCTCTTATATAGCTTTTAGGGTTTAGGGTTTCCCTTTTCCTTGGAGGAGTCCTCCTCGGGTCCACCTCCTTTCCTTATAGAGTTCTACTCGGATACGTCCTATCCCCTTCGTGGGAATATTCTCTTCATGCGGTTAACGTGGTAGAGTCCTTGTAGGCTCTGTCAGGTGGGTGACACGTGTCTAGGTGCGTGACATGTGTCCTTACCCTACTGGGCAGTCAATTTGGCCGTATCAGGAGCCCCCTTACTCCCCTAGGAGACTCTTCTTGTGGGAGTAATCAAATTTTTCGTCATCTTTTCTCTTTTCTTTCTCCTTTTCTTTCGTCTTTTTTTTTTTACGTCCATTCAACCTTATTCCTTTGGCTTTGGCTTCTGCTTCTGCTTTAGTTCTGCTTGCGATCGAGACCTTTGGTTAGCCGATGTGAAGAACTTCGATCAGTTCGGCTCGGCCATGCCCGAGCCCCCAACTGAGGTAAGGACCTTCAGTCAGTTCGGCTCGGGCTTGTCTGAGCCTCTCGTCCGAGGTGAGGACCTTCGGTCAGGTCTGTTCATCCTTGGCTAAACTCCCAACTGAGGTGTGGACATTCGATCAGTTCGGCTCAGCCTTGCTCGAACCCCTGACCGAGGTAAACACCTTCGATCAGGTCCATTTGGCCTTGGCCTGAACTCCCAACCGAGGTGACCTTCGGTCAGGTCCGTTCGGCCTTGGCCGAACTCCCAACTGAGGTGAGGACCTTCGGTCAGGTCCGTTTGGCTTTGGTCGAACTCCCAACCGAGGTGAGGGCCTTCGGTCTGGTCCGTTTGGCTTTAGCCAAACTCCCAACCGAGGTGAGGACCTTTGGTCAGGTCCGTTCGGCTTTTGCCTGAACTCCCAACTGAGGTAGGGACCTTCGGTCAGGTCCGTTCGACTTTGGACGAACTCTTAACTGAGGTAAGGACCTTCGGTCAGGTCCGTTTGGTTTTTGCCTGAACTCCCAATCGAGGTAAGGACCTTCGGTCAGGTTCTTTTGGGTTTTGGTTGAACTCCCAACCGAGGTGAGGACCTTCAATCAGGTCTGTTCGGCTTTTGCATGAACTCCCAACCGGGGTAGGGACCTTCGGTCAGGTCTGTTCAGCTTTTTCCTGAACTCCCAATCGGGGTAGGGACATTCGGTCAGGTCCGTTCAGCTTTTACCTAAACTCCCAACCGAGGTAGGGACATTCGATCAGGTCCGTTCGGCTTTTGCCTGAACTCCCAACTGAGGTGAGGACCTTCGGTCAGGTCCGTTTGGTTTTTTCCTGAACCCCCAACCGAGGTAGACCTTAGGTCAGGTCCGTTTGGCTTTTTCCTGAACTCCCAACCGAGGTAAGGGCCTTCGATCAGGTCCGTTCGGGCTCAAACGTTGAGGGTTCGTACTCGGTGATGTGGCAGCGCCATTAATGCTCAGGTAGTTGTACCATTTTTCTTCCATCCATATAGTGTGGGGGTCCATTTGTGGGACACTTTTCTTTTTCCCTCGGAGAGCCTTCCTTCGGTCTCAGTGTTTCCTTCGGAGAGCTTACCCTCGGTCTCAGCTTTCCTTTAGTTTAGCAATACTTCGAAAGTAAGTTCCATGTCTTGTTCGTCGAGCTACAGTCCATCGTCCTTTGAGAGGACAAAGTCTAACCGTAGGCGTCGGAGTCCAGGGGAGCTCCGAGGGATGTCCTCGGACTCCACCGATTTGCCCTTTACCCATGACTCATCGTCTGTGGCCTCGCCGTCTGGGTTCGAGGGTGACTCAAATGGTGCAGGATTTAGGGAGAGGATGCTCGATTCCTGATCCCAGACCCAAGAACCCTTAGAGGTGGAGGCTCTCCACATCGTATCCATCATGGATGAGCCAAAACTGGAGGAGCTGAAGGCCTCCTTCGGTATCTCGGACACTTTTGAGCTCCGACTGCCTAGACTATCTGACCGAGCTAGCTATCGGAACTCCGAAGAGATGTCCTTGTACAAAGAGGCATTTAAGGCCGGCCTTCGGCTTCCCCTCCATCCCTTCTTCGCCCGAGTGTTTCGGCACTACGGGATTTGTCCGACCCAGCTGACGCCGAACGGATGGCGGCAGGTGCTCAGCTTCGTCGTCCTTTTCTCAAGGCACCAGAGGCCTCTCTCCCTCCCTCTCTTTATCAACTGCTTCTTCCTTCATGCCTGTAAGGGGCTTTCGGGTTGGTACTACTTCTGCCCCCGGAAGGACCTTCGGCTGCTGAGTGGTTACCCGACGTCGATCCACGGGTGGAAGGAGAAGTTTTTCTTCGTGAGGTCATCCAAGGGGGTACCCTTCCGCACCGTCTGGGATATCCTGACCTGAGGATCTGTTGCTCTCCCTCTCTTTCTGCCTGCATATATGTCCTTACCACTTATCGATAGTAATTTTAGGTCTGCCCATACCTCTTCTGGAACCCTCTACTTGCATTCGGTCATTTTTCCAAACTGAGGCTTATATAGCTCTCTATGGAATATAACCATACCACCCCAATTGGCTCTCATGGAGCTTGTCCTGAGTCAGTGCAACCCCCACTTAGTTTCTCATGCAATCATTCCTTAATTTATCCTTCCTGATCTTACCGCAAATCACACGTAACTTCATCATCTCTGCTACACCCAGAGATGAGGATCCCACATAACATCCTCATCTCTGGGTGTAGCAGAGATGAGGATGTTATGAGGGATGTGCATCAAGACTAGGAGGGATAAGTAACGAATATATTAATCAGAAACAAAATGGGGGTCACACCGATTTCGTATAAGTTCCGCGAGAGCAGGTTGAGGTGGTATAATCATTTTATAGGGAAACCTATGGATGACTTAGTTATTCTTGTATTTAAGTCATATTGTGGTGTTTAACCACGTATGTGAATCATATTATGTGAAATTGATTAATTTATTTAGTAATTTCTCCTTCTGTTCCCTTTTAAGAAATGCCTGCGTTACCATTTTCACCTTTCCTTTTTTGTCAGAATACTGACTTAGGAATCGTAGCCTTCTTCATAGGGTCACCCTCTGGGCTAGTTTCTTATCTATGGTTTGTAGGTTCTATTAATCGAAAAACTTTAGCAACATTATCGGAACACTCGAAGATGAGCAATTTGGAAATTAGCGGAATGACGCTTTCAACTTCCTATATCTGTCTCAGTTGAAAATCCCAACAGTTATGTCTCTTACCAATTGCACTTATAATTTAAAGACATTTAAATTTAAGTTTATCTATCAGTTTCTATTATTTTGTGGCTCATAGTCGTTAGAGATCATAACGCTGAGAACACTCAGAGCTCTTCCCACTCACCCTTATATTTTTATCAGATTACTAACTTAGGTATTGGAGCCTTTTTCCTAGGGTCACCCTCCGGGCTAGTTTCTTATTTGTGGTTTGCAGGTTCTACTGAGGGTGGAAAACTTCAGCAACATTAGCCGAACACTCAAAGATGAGCAATTTAAAAATTAGTCGAATGATGCTTTCACCTCCCAACATCTATCTCAGCTGTAAATCCCAATAGGTATGTCTCTTTCCAATTGCTCATATAATTTAAAGACATTTAACTTTAAGTTTACTTATTGGTTTCTATTGTTTTATGGCTTTTAGTCGTCAGGGATCATAACACTCAGAACACTCAGAGCTCTGCCTACTCACCCTTCTATTTTTGTCAAAATACTGACTTAGGCATCAGAGGCTTCTTCCCAGGGTCACCCTCCAGGCTAGTTTCTTATCTGTGGTTTGCAGGTTCTATTGAGGGCAGGAAACTTCAACAACATTAGTCGAACACTCAAAGATGAGCAATTTGGAAATTAGCCTAGCAACGCTTTCTGCTTCCCATAGCTATCTAAGCTGAAAATCCCAACAAGTATGTGTTTTACCAATTGCTCATACCATTTAAAGACATTTAAATTTAAGTTTATTTATCGGATTTTATTGTTTTGTGGCTCATAATCGTCAGAGATCATAACACTTAGAACACACAGAGCTCTGCCTACTCACCCTTTTATTTTTGTCAGAATACTGACTTAGGCATCGGAGCCTTCTTCCCGGGGTCACCCTACGGGCCAGTTTCATATCTGTGGTTTGCAAGTTCTAATGAGGGTGGGAAACTTTAATAAAATTAGCCGAACACTTGAAGACGAGCACTTTGGAAATTAGCCGAACGTGCTTTAGGCCCTTCACATCTATCGTAGCTAAAAGTCCCAATGGGTATGTCTCTTATTAATTGGTCATACGATTTCAACATATTTAAATTTAAGTTTATGTGTCGGCTTCATTGTTTTGTGGTTCGTAGTCGTCTGGGATCATAACACTCAGAACACTCAGAGCTCTGCCAACTCACCCTTCTCTTTTTATCAGAATACTGACTTAGGCATCAGAGCCTTCTTCTTGGGGTCACCTTCCGGGCCAGTTTTTTATCTGTGGTTTACAGGTTCTAACTGAGCGGGAAATTTCATCAACATTAGCCAAACACTTAAAGACAAGCACTTTGAAAATTAGTTGAATGATGCTTTCATCCCTCCACATCCCTCTTGGCTAAAAATCCCAACAGGCATGTCTCTTACCAATTGCTAATACAATTTCAACATATTTAGATTTAAGTTTATGTATCGGCTTCTATTTTTGACACTTAGAACACTCAGAGCTCTACACTCACCCTTCCAATTTTTTCAGAATACTAACTTAGGCATTGAAGCCTTCTTCCTGGGGTCACCCTCTGGGCCAGTTTCTTATCTTTGGTTTACAGGTGCTAATGAGGGCGGGAAACTTTAACAACATTATCCGAACACTCGAAGACGAGCACTTTGGAAATTGGCTGAACGTTCTTTCAGCTCGTCACATCTGTCTTGGCTAAAAATCCCAACAAGTATGTCTCTTACTAATTGCTCATACGATTTCAACATATTTAAATTTAAGTTTATGTGTTGGCTTCTATTGTTTTGTGGCTCGTAGTCGTCAAGGATCATAACACTCAGAACACTTAGAGATTTTCCTACTCACCCTTCTCTTTTTATGAGAATATTGACTTAGGCATCGGAGACTTCTTCCCAGGGTTACCCTTCGGGCCAGTATTTTATCAATGGTTTGCATGTTCTAACTGCTCGAGAAATTTCATCAACATTAGCCGAACAGTTGAAGACGAGCACTTTGCAAATTAGCTGACTGATGCTTTCATCCCTCCAAATCTCTTGACTAAAAATCCCAATAGGTATGTCTCTTTCCGTTTGCTAATATCTCTTCTCTCTAGTAATGATTTTTTTACTATTAGAGAGACAGTCCCCACATAACTAACAATTGCACGTGGACCGTCAGTTTTTGTTAAGTAAGGCTTTGAAATTAGGATTTCTGGTGGCTACGCCAGCCCTTAGCGCCAAATGGTAATTTTGGGTGTTGAATATTCTGAAAGCTATTACGAGAGGTCAGATGGTCTAATTTTTGTGTTACATATATCGGCAGAATCTTATTTTTGAATACTATTCAATGGTATGGTTTTGAGCTCATTTTGTACTAAAAAAAGAGATTCATGATGGAGGTGTCTTATTCTTTAGCAACTAAGGGATTTTCGACACCTTTTTTTTTCATGGAGTTTTTATACCATTAGACAACATAAGAATCAATTTGTTAGTATGTAGCATGCAAACATCAGACACCATTGGGTGTGGATTGGTTGAATTTGGTAGTGTTTAGGCTGAATTAGGATTTTGAATTAGGATTTGGAATTAGGGTTAGGGTTTGGGTTTGGATTAGAGTTTAGGATCAAGTTACGGTTATTTTAAAAATTCCTGATCCTATTCTAAAAAGAGAGCGTAAATGTTGTCAACGTCCTAAAAATCATCATTGCCAAGGTAGGGTGACAAAATTGGGTGTCTATATGGAGCAGAACTGGGAGACGACAAAATATGACCAAATGACATTTTTTTCCCAAGTTTTGATAGTGAAGCCAAGCAAACTCAAGAATGAGCCTGCCTAGTCTAATGCTGACCCTGGAAAAAAAATTGAAATTTCACTCCCTAGGTCCAATCAACCCAAGTTCACGACTAAACCTGGAGGAGTAGGGGGCCTCTAATATGCCAAAAATAACTTGTCAATAAACAATGTTTATAGCTTTTTATGCCAACAAAATACAATTTAATGGCTGAAATTAGGAAGGGCAAATGTACTTTCATGATAAATCTGGCTTTTTATGCAACAAAATATAATGTGTTTTGAAAACTTCAAGAGTAAGGCTGCGTTTGGTAACATTCCAGAAAAATGTTTCTGGAGTTTTTTCGCTCTATGGGAACGAAAAAAAAGGAATAAAGCGTTTGGTGCATTATGGTGTGTTTCTTTTTTCCTTTTTTTTGAATAAAAAGTGAAAAAAAAAAACAGAAAAAAACGAGAATTGACGGAACGACAAAGGACAATTTTGTCGTTCTAGTTTCGTTCCAAATAAAAAAAAATAACAAAAAAAGAACAATTTAAGGGTTTTTTTACACGAAACCTCATTTCTGGAGCAGAAACGTTACCAAATGCAGCCTAAAAAGTGTGACAAGGAGATTCAATTTTATTTTTACACAAAAGGCAAGTGGATTAATATTGGACAATGAGGAAAAGTTAATAAATTTGCCCTTAGTTACAATGCCACCAACAAGGACTTTCGAAAGGAAAAACTAAAACAATGATGGGCTTTCAGTTTCCAAAGCGAGCACCAAATCTTGCCAAATCCAAAACTAGTCTTACATATGTTATTGTTGGTATTGAAAAACTTAACGACACACCAAGTCGAGGTAGGAACATCCTTAGGAAAAAGGTTGTTACTGTCAGAATCTGACATGAGAACTTGCACAACGAGAATCACACAAAAGAGGCCCAATGCATACTCCGAGGGGCGGCTCTCCGATGTTTAAGTCAGATCCATGCAACAATGAAGAGTAAAAATGAGAGCAATAGTAGCCAGTGGATTGTGGAACTTCTAACCTTAGGCTTTGCCCCCCTCTTTATACTATTGGGCAGAGTAGAGCCATGCTTGGAGATGGTTTCCTTGTAGAGGTTGCCGATGAGATCATATTGTAATGAGTTTCCATCTTTGGGCCTGGAGAATGCTTCCTGCTATGAGACTAACTTAGCTTCCATATTTGGGGAGAATGAGTCTGGGTAGGATTTTTCCAAAGAGGGGAGGTGGATCCTCGTATAATCCACGATCTGAAGGGATTTGTTTCCTTATAGGTCTCCTTGGTTTCCTTTTAGGTTGATTTCCAATAGTTGTCTTGCACCACCTATCGACTCATGAAGGATTTGCAATGCGAGTTAGAACAAGGGTACAAGGAAGCAAAAGTTTGTCTGGATGACTCATTACAACTTGGTTGATTCAGAAGGATCAAGCAAGTTGGCCTCTTGATCTTTTTTTTTTTTTTTTGGTAAATGCCTCTAGATTGTCTCCTTTACCTATAAGGATGACGCTATTGTGGCAATTGCTATTAGAATGGAGTAATGGGCTGGGAGTAGTAAGTTAACTTATGTTATTGATCATATATGATGTAAATATCTCCTCTCTCTAGTAATGACTTTTTACTATTAGAGAGACACTCCCCACATAACTGACAATTACGTGTGGACCACAAGTCTTTGTTAAGTAAGGTTTTGAAATGATGATTTTACCCTTTTGACTAGAATATAACCACCATTCTGCCCTCCCCCCCCCTCGCACACAGTGCACATCTTCCCTTCGTCTGAGAACTGTGCGATTGCCGTTGTTGCCACTCTACCTACACAGTCTCTCTCAATAACACTGGTGCTGCCCTTAGCGACTACAGCCAGAGAGTGGTCCTTGAACATCGCCCCTTGCAACCCACAGTTCCAACCCCCAGTCGAAACCATCCCTCAAGAATCATAAACAAGATCAAAAGGAAGTGATGAGGCAAAATATGTCACTTTCCTCAGCACGGCTGAAGAACGTAAGCAAACCTGAACATGACTGAGCCACTACTTGGGCCTAGACCAGGCCGTGCTACTACCTCAGCCTCAATCAATCCGCGCTTCTACCTCGGCCTCAATCATGCCATGCTGTTACCTCGGCATCTATCAGGCCACGCTATCTCCTCAGCATCTATCAGGCCGCGCTCTGCCTCGAGCTCCATCAGGCCAGGCTCCACCTCGGCCTCAATCAGTCCGCGCTTCGACCTCGGCCTCAAACATGCCATGCTGCTACCTCGGCCACTATCAAGCCGTGCTATCTCCTCGGCCTCCATCATGTCGTGCTGCTACCTTGGCATCTAATCAGGCCGCACTATCACCTCGGCCTCCATCATGCCGTGCTACTACCTCAGCATCTATTAGGCCGCGCTATCACCTCGGCCTCCATAATGAAGTGCTTCTACCTCGGCATCTATCAGGCCGCGCTTGCACCTCGGCCTTCATCATTCCATGCTGCTACCTCGGCCTCCATCAGTCCGCGATGCTACCTCAGTCTTCATCAGGCCATGTAGTGACCTTGGCCTCCATCATGCCATGCTACTTCCTCGGCATCTATCAGGCCGTGCTATCACCTTGGCCTCTATCAGGCCGTGCTCTACCTCGGCCACCATCAGGCTGCACTGCTACCTCGGCATCCATCAGGCAATGCTCTACCTCGGTTTCAGTCAGGCCATGCTACACCTCAGCCTCCCTCAGGCCGTGCTGCTACCTCGACAACCATCAGGCCACGCTTTTACCTTGACCTCCATCAGGCCGTGCTGCTACCTCGGCCTTCATCAAGCTGTGCTCCACCTCGGTCTCAGTCAGGCCATGCTTGACCTCGGCCTCCATCTGTCGTGCTTTCACCTTGGCCTCCATCTGGCCGTGCTACCACCTCGGCCTGACGTCAACAACAAGGTTTCCAGAAACGTGTTTTCGTCCACCCCTTCATTCAAGGAACGTAATCCCTATTCCGGAGGACAGGACTCAATCCACTACACGTCATCATAGACTCACACGGTTGGCCTTTCTGAGTTAAGGGGGAATATTCTAGGACTATTCCCAGAATCACAGAGCCACTCCCCTTGAGGACTTCATGCCTAAACAGGGCTCTTCACAATCGTCTCCCACTCACCCTCCATCAGCAGCCTATAAATACCAAGGTAAGCCTCCATCATAGAGGGATCGATTACTCACTTCTCATACTGTAAAAGCTCTCTTGAGCATGTGTTGTGGAAAGGTCTAACTTAGGCATCGGAGAGTCCCCCATCGGGTCAGCCCGGCTCTCCCCTATCATCTCTTCTGTGCAGGTAGGCCAAAGCACCCGGAACTGCAGGAAAGATAGTATGGTAAAATGTTTTTGGAATCAAAATGGCGCCGTCCGTGGGAAACTGTTACAAAAAGTCACCTTGGAACAATGCAATTAAGGAGTGAGAAGTTCGTTTCTTTAATGACAATGCGAGCAAGATCCAATTGGGAAGTACCACTTGGGCATTCCATTCACCGCCAGTAGCAGGGCAGGAAAACGTCCTAGCAGAGACCCCACCAGAAGGAACCCAGCAAACCAGGCTTGATGCACAGGTTGCCCAGGGAGAGGGGGATCAGCGCGA
This sequence comes from Macadamia integrifolia, assembly GCF_013358625.1. Classification (NCBI taxonomy): domain Eukaryota; kingdom Viridiplantae; phylum Streptophyta; class Magnoliopsida; order Proteales; family Proteaceae; genus Macadamia; species Macadamia integrifolia. The sequence continues at coordinate 139,869 of NW_024870582.1, forward strand.
GCAGAACCCTCAGCTATCCTGCCATGTCCCATCGTCCCGGGTAACTCACCCGAACATGGAAGAACAGATGTAGAGCTTGCAGTTGGAGGTATTAGCCACAAACGCACTGGTGAGGGATTTCATTCGTCAGTTCGACTTCGGACTTCCAGTACCACGCATTAGTGCAGCTGAGCCTCCTAGGCCTGTTCCGAGCAGAAATCCCAGTGATGAATCAACAGCAAGAAGGGGGTCGACCAGAACTTCGCGAACTGTTCATTCGGTAAAACCGCGATCTCTTACAGAGGGGCATAGGTGAGGTCCCGTCAATGCCCGGATCGGGAGATCCGGTCGTTCTGAACATCATTGGAGCCCAGAGACACATGATACTCTTAGATCCCCACACTGGGCAAGAGGACGCCAAGCGTCGCCTCAAAGACTCACTAGAGGCGCTCGTCCGTGCAGAGAAGAACATGAGAACTACCAGAGGCAAGCTCAACGAGATCGACCCCCCATGGTCATAGCTCACCAATCGGGCCGATCAGAGGTGCACCACGACAGGGTCACCAAGGCAGAGGAAGAAGCCCCAAAAAAGGAGAAGGGGCACGTCGATCAGCTGATGGCCGAGCCGAGGAGAGAAGTGATGACCTCGAGAGCCGCATCTAGTGGCTCACTGAGCAAATAGAGGGAATGCAGAGGTAGGGGCACCCGGCAGACATGACTGTAACCCCGGCCCATGATGCACTTTTCGATGAACTGATTGACGTCAAGCTGCACTCAAATTTATTGATACCTGTCTTCAATGGATATGATGGCACCACAGATCCCTACGATCATCTGCTGTACTACAACTCGGCCATGACAGTTCATGGTAGGTCAGAAGACATTCTCTGCCGTGCTTTCGCAGCCTCATTAAAAGGAGCTGCGCTGGTCTGGATGTTAAACTTATTGCCACGGTCCATCCACCATTATAAAGAACTGACAAGAGCGTTCCTCACATGTTTTCAAGCAAGTATGAAGTAGAAGCAAACTACGCAAAATGTGATGAACATGAGGCAAGGAGAGAGGGAGACAATAAGAGAATTCCTTGCCCGATTCACCAAGGCGACCCCGGAGGTAAAAAACCTATCAGAAGGAGTGGCGTATAGCACGTTGTGCAATGGGTTAATACACCCTGATCTAGTTCAGTCCCTGGCCCTCAACTTACCAGAAACGATGCCCGCACTATTGAGACGGTGCAATAAATACGCCAACATGGAGGAAGTTCTGGCCGCCCGCGGAATAGCTGACAGGGGTCATCAGGCAGAGAAGGAGAAGAAAAGGGCTCTGAGACATAGGGACGACTCTTGTGAGCAGAAGAAAAACATAACAGATCGGCCTCTGGACAAAGCTGAACCTGAGCGATATGAACTTGATCTTTCTCAAACAAACCTGCTCTTAGAGATCCAAAATCAGAAGTACTTTCGATACCACCGAGACCATGGACATGACACTGAAGATTGTAAGTCTATGAAAAGGGAAATTGATGATCTAATCAATCCAGATACCTTAACCAATATGTGAAGCAGAAATATGGTGGGAGCTGGCCCGAGCTGAGGATAGATGCTGTCCAGCCTAGCCAAGGTAAGGCCGAGCCGTCGAAGGATCCAGCAATGGACCGACCTATCACATATGACAACCAGCTCATGGGTCCGACCATCCCAACAATCATGGGCGGACCTATAGTAGAATTAGTCAGAAAAGCCAAAGCAAACGCGCGGTTTGCATGTGTCATGGAACAACCTGTCAAAGCCTTCAAAACGGATCCACCCATTACTTTCTCTGACAGAGATCTGAAAGAGTTGAACTGGCCTCACAACGATGCTGTCGTGATTCAATTAGTGGTGGCCAACCACCCTTTTCACAGGGTCCTAGTGGACACGGGAGCCTCCGTGGACCTCATGTCATATTAAGCCTTCGTAAAACTGAGGCTTGGCGTCGGGGCCTTAAAACCTACACCCGGACCCTTGTACGATTTCTCAGGCATGCTAGCTGAGCTAGAGGGAGTTATTGACCTACCTGTAACCATTGGACAAGGAGCTCAGACAGCCACAACCATGGTCTCTTTCATGGTCGCCAAGATCGCCTCACCCTACAATGCAATCCTTGGCCGACCTGGTCTCAATGGTCTTGGGGCCATTGTGTCCACTAGGCACATGAAGGTCAAATTCCCAACCAGCAATGGAGTCGGAGAATGCAAGTCCAGGCAGAAGGAATCCCAAGAATGCTATGCCAACTTCATAAAATCTATCAAAAAACCGTGCTTGGGCCTAGCGTGTATGGTAGAGGTTGTTGATTGCCGAGATGAGAGCCTCCTGGCCCGAGCCGAGCCAGTGGATAAGCTACTTACCATCCTTATCTCAGAGGCCGAACCATCCAGAACAGTTCAGCTCGGAGCGCTTTTGAGCTTCCAGCGCCGCGAAGAAATCTTGAACTTTCTCTGCGAGAACTCTGATATTTTCGCGTGGAAAGCTTCTGATATGCCAGGAATCTCCAGGACCATAGCCGAGCACAGTCTGGATGTCAACCCGAGCTTCAGGCCTATCCAGCAGAAGCGCAGAAAATTCACGACTGAGAGGAAAACCATCATCAACGAGGAGGTTGACAAACTCCTAGCTGCTGGGTTTGTGTGGAATGTGAAGTACCAGACCTGGTTAGCCAATGTGGTCATGGTTCCGAAGTCCAACGGGAGGTGGAGGATATGCGTAGACTACCCCAAAGACTGCTACCCTTTGCCCCGGATTGACTCCCTCATAGACTCAACTGCTGGCCATAAGATACTGACCTTCATGGATGCATATTCCGGCTATAACCAGATAAAGATGAAGCTGGAAGATGAGGAGAAAACTGCTTTCCTCACCACTCAAGGCAACTATTGCTACACTGCAATGCCTTTTGGCCTAAAGAATGCAGGAGCCACTTACCAAAGGATAGTGAATATGATGTTCCAAAGCCAAATTGGGAGAAATATGGAAGTTTACGTTGATGATATGCTGGTCAAGAGCAACAAAGGCACTGATCATGTGCTAGACCTGAAGGAGGCTTTCGGTGTCCTGCAGAAGAACCAGATGAGACTAAATCCCACCAAGTGTGCATTTGGAGTTACCTTTGGGAAATTCTTAGGTATTCTAGTGTCGCAAAGGGGGATGGAAGCAAACCCCTCAAAAATTGAGGCCTCCATTATGTCGTGCTGCTACCTCGGCCTCCATCAGGCTGCGCTTCTACCTCGGGCTTCATCATTCCGTGCTGCGACCTCGGCCTCTATCAGGCCGTTCTATCACCTCAGCCTCCATCATGCCGTGCTGCTACCTCGGCATATATCAGGCCGCGCTACTACCTCGGCATATATCAGGCCGCGCTATCACCTCATCCTCCATCAAGTCGAGCGGCTACCTCAGACTCCATCAGGCCGTGTTTCTACCTCGGCCTCCATCAGGCCATGCTCTACCTCGACATCCATCAAGCCATGCTGCTTCCTTGGCCTTCATCAGGCCGTGCTCCACCTCGGTCTCCGTCAGGCCGTTCTTCACCTCGGCCTCCATCTGGTCATGCTTTCACCTCGGCCTCCATATGGCCATGCTGCCACCTCGGCCCGACGTAAAAAATAAGGTTTCCAGAAATGTGTTTTCGTCCACCCCTTTATTCAAGGAACGTAATCCCTATTCTAGAGGACAGGACTCTATCCACTACACGTCATCATAGACTCACACAGTTGGCCTTTCCGAGTTAATGGGGGAATATTCCTAAGGACTCCACTCCTAAACAGGACTCTTCACAATCGTCTCCCACTCACCCTCCATCAGCAGCCTATATATACCAAGGTAAGCCTCCATCATAGAGGGATCGATTACTCACTTCTCATACTGTAAAAGCTCTCTTGAGCATTTGTTTTGGAAAGGTCTAACTTAGGCATCGGAGAGTCCCCCGTCGGGTTAGCCCGACCCTCCCCTGTCATCTCTTCTGTGCGGGTCGGCCAAAGCACCAGGAACTACAGGAAAGATAATCCGGTCAAATTTTTTCCACATCAGGAAGAACTAACAGATGCTTTTGTGAGGGGTAAAGAATAAAAACTCGTCAGAGAGAGAGAAATAGATCCCTAAAGACATAAACAACCTGGGAAAAATGACAAAAACAAATTTGAAACCCAACAAGCTCTCAGAAACAGAGGATAGAAATATTCACTGGGAACAAAACAAAATTCCCTAAAATGCAAGAACAAAGTACAAGAGGAAGGGAAGAAAAGAAGCCAAGATTGACAACGAAGACTCCGACCTGATTTGCCGCGATTCTATAAGACCCCAAACTAGAAATGCCACGACCACAACCATCCCCGCATCGCACACCCCCTCCGAACACAACTGACCCACCCCTTCCACCACGATCCAACGATGCTCTTTACGATTAGTTCTTCTCGGTGCTCACTTCTCCTCAATTCAAAATACCACTTGGTCTTTTTCCTCTGATCCTTCTAGGCCGGTCTCCTGCCACTGTAAGTTTAATTTATTCTCTTTTTTCTTTTGGTTTTTGGGTAGGTAAAAAATGTAAGTTGATTTAATCTCATTACTCTTAAGCATCAATTACATTTGAGGGGTTCTTCGTTTCTTTCGGTATTGATCTATTCATGGATTTGTTGAAAGTTATTCCCACATTGATTAAGTCTGCGATCTTAAAGCTTTTAAGTCCCCGATTTGGTGAAGAAGAAGCAGTGCAAACCTCTTTCTCTCGATGTTGCTCGTTGTCGGTTTGTAGCCACTACTCTTCACGAAGAGAAATCACCCTTCTCCATCCGCCAATGCTTTTCATGGAGAGAAAATGATTTGGGGATGAAGGTGCTCAATATCTATTTGGGATTAGGGGTTAAGAGAGGGTTCATTATGTACTTCACTTTTAGAAGGGTATTTTGATATATAGGAAAAAATAGACCAACGGATGTTAGCATTTAAGGTATATTCCCTAACATAGACTTATGGAAGGGAGCCGAGCGTAATACTCAGTTCTGCAGGGGGTGCCTCCCTAATAGTGGCATTTTATAGGTGGTGGGCTGTAAATTTCTCTGAAAAAATGTAAACTTATACTATTGATTTCATGACTTGTATTTCAATTTTGGATTGATTTCATGAAATAGTCAACAAATAGATTTTCGGTCGAAAATTTGAAATTGTTTTGATTGCGTCAATTTGAAATATTTCAAGAATAAGAAATCAATTTGGTGGTTTAATTTCTAAGAATATATTCTCTATATTTCTTTGGGAGAGGGTGATGGTAGCGGGGATGGAGGTGGGGGGTAGGGGTAGGGCCGAAGCTGACGGTGGTGATGAGACCATCATGGAAAAAAGAAAGATGGTGTTCTGATTTTAAAATAAAATGATTACTTTGTCTATCAAATTAATTACATGCTCATTAAAGAGCAAGAGTGAAATCAATTTCAATTTCTTTCAGAAAAATTAAAAAAAAAAAGGATTTTTACCTCTCCTTAAGTTATTTCAAAATTTTTATTCCTTTTTATTTCTATTTCACTGAAATAAGGTGTAAAAGTCAAACCCAAAAATTTTCAAAATTGAAATATAAACCATACCAAATCAGCTATTTATTTATTTTGCCTTTTAAATTTTCTTTTTTTTTAGGAGAAGGAGACCGGGCGAAGGGGTGACTGTTGGACAGTTGGAGGCTTGGAGTGAATTGTTATCGTCTAGTTAAAGGAATGAAATGTAGCCAAGTATCTTGTCCAGGAAGCTCATATTTAAATAATAAGGTAATCCCTTGTAATTTTCCTTAATAAGTGTTCTCTAGATAACTTATGGATTTCTCCTTCATAATCACAAGTCCATAGTTAGATGCCAATCAAACGGTTGATTAGTTACTTGGAGTTGTCGCCAAGAAAATGTTTTAGTGCTTGATCGGATTGAATCAAACTCTTTTGATGACCCTCTGATAGTTAATGTATTTTGTGAAAACATCTTCTGTCGTGAGTGTGGTGGTGCGGTGAGCATTGGATGGTCGAGACGACATTGACACATGTCCCAATATCGTCTCAGCCATCCGATGCTCGCCACACCCCACGACTACGACAGACAATAATCACTCATGTATTTTAGGCTCTAAAAGGATATGAGGAGACTTCAATCTTTAAATCTGATGAGAGAGAGATCTTTAAAGAATAATATTAAAGGAAAACCCACTCATTGTTTCTGGATTCACCGTTAGATCAAACAATAATTTATTTAGATCAATTAACAGATAGTGGGAGAGGAGCGAGGACCCAAAATCTTTTTTCATCATCAATAAGGGAATTATGAAAATGGAACAAATTAAGTAACAAGAAGTGCAACATCCCCACTTGGAGCAAGACCCAAGAAGCACCTAAATTATCAATCGTTAATTAAAGCTGCTTTATCCTTCTTTTCCTTTTCAAGTATTTAATAAGGGTCTTGCATCAACTGTGAAAATGGAGCTAATAAATACCATGGTTTAAGTATTTGGATTGAAATCTGTTAAATCGGTTGTTTGGATCTAAACATTTCTTTTGAAACAATCGTGAAAGAATTTGGATATTCAAATTTCACCCTTTTTATGAGGAAAAAAAATCAGTAGAACTTACCTCTTGTAGCAATATTTACTAGACTTCCCCCTTCCACATTTCCCGATAATGGCCGGGTTGTGTTTTCCCCAGCAGCCAACTAGAAGCAGCAGAAAACAAATACAAGTGGATTCCATGCCATCACGTTTTCTTATGTTGAGAGCTTCTTTTTAAATCAAAAACTCAAAAAAATCACATATGTATGAAAATCTTTATTGCTTTCTTGTCTAATTGATTCTAGGTCCTTAAACCTTGATAAAATACAAGCTTAGAGATTAAGAGGCTATGATACGAAAATATCGGTGGAGTATGATCTTAGTTAAATGTGTTCAAAATGGCATAGCATTTTGGCATTTTAAACTTGTACCATCAAACTCTTCCCAAATGACCACCAAAAAATGGGTTCGTTAGACTCTATATAGTATATATGTATCCATTATCTTGAATATATATATATATATATATATATGTGTGTGTACATATATATATATATATATATATATATACATACGAAATCTTTATATTACTATATGGGTTGTCGAATAACTAAATCAATCAGATAATAATCAATGGAAAATTGAGATATTCATATCCAATAAATTTCCAAACGAATTCAAATAATTTCTGAAAAGTGATTTTTCATATATGGATTCTCTTAACAGATAAAAACATGGATAAAAACACAAATCGAATACAAATTTTTTATTCTCTTTCTCTATTAAAGAGGCAAAAGGCTAGAACATATAGTCTCATTTCTTTACCTTTTTTGTATCACTCCCCTATACTTAGCCTATATTTACTAAAACTTTCCTACTTTTTACTCTTTTTCTCTAATACTCCCTTGCTTTTAGACTTTTACATCTCTTTCTCCCCTGTTCTTTTTAAATACCCAGATTGCCCCTCCTTTTCATTTTAACGTATTAAACTTTTTTCGTATTGATTGGTTCAAATTGATTGGGAATGAAAACCAATACTTTAATGGGTCCCATTCCTCCATTAGAGGGTGGTGAGTTCCCATAAATTTAAAGCTCTTTCCATTGTGGAAGGATTAAGTGGTCTGCATTGATATTGGTTGAGAACGATACAGATCCAATATTTATCAATTTTTTTCATAATTTTTTTAATCTCTAAAACAATGTGTCACAATCCTAACGGGGAATGTAACATTATATTCAATATCGATTCGAATTAGTATCGGTTGAGATCGATACCAACCCAGTACTGATAAAAAAAAAAATAGATACTAAGCCCGTGATGATAGATGAGACAAAAGAAAAAAACTAATAAATAAACAATAACCTTGATGATGGATGAGACAAAAAACAAAAACAAAAACAAAAACCAATAAACAAATAATATCTTTAAGTGACTCAATATTAATGCATTTAAACAAAAAATTCAAAAAATATAAAATAGAAAAATAATGGTATAAGAGCCAAGGAGATGTTTGAGTCTCAATCAACAAAGCAACATTTAACCAAGTAATAATAGAAGGACAAAGTCATTTGGCTGTTTTCTTATATTAGTAAAAGTATGTTTTGAACAAAAAATTTAATAGATTACAAGGGAAAAGGAGGAATAATCTGGGTATTTAAAAAGAGGAGAGGAGAAAGAGATATAAAAGTCCAAAAGCAGGGGAGTGATAGTAAATTTCCCTCATATACTTTTAAAATCCCTTTTTTTTTTCTATTTTTTGTATTATTGACTGCCACGTGAAACATCTTGTATAAATGGGTAAACTATAGTTATGAAGTACGAAGATCCACTTGTTGTATTTTAGGATCAAAACAAGCATTTGGCTGGACTCCATCTAACCTTTAATATCCAATAAAACTCAGCCAGCTAATATGTGGGACCTATAATGATGGATTCAAGATTGAAACACTTCATGCACTGGGCTCCAATATAACAAGTATATAACAGTATAGCCATTTGCGAAACCCATCGGATTGGAATCTTTGAGCTTTACTGTCTGCGCGGATTTAGTTATTGGTATTAGTATTAGTCGGATTGGATTGATATGTATTGATCATTTTAGCCCTTATTTTTTCAAAGAAAATATTTTTTTTTACGGTTTTACCCCTAACGATATAATTGATCTAGATCAGTTAGGTATCAGTACTGGTTTTGGCTGATACAACTGATCCAAGACCAATACTTGAAACTATGTGATATGACCAAATTGATTGCCCAGTAGGGTAAGAACACGTGGTATCTAAGGAAATGACACGTGCCGCCCACCTGATAAAGACTGCAAGGATTCTAACCACGCCAACCGCATGAAGAGAATATTCCCTAAGAAGGGGATAGGACGTATCCGGGTAGGACTCGAAAAGGAAAAGAGGCGGACCCGAGGAGGACTCCTCCAAGAAAAAGAGAAACCCTAAACCCTAAGGACTATAAGAGAGGGCCCGAGAGGAGGAAAAAAGGTAAGCAAGAAAAGACACACACCATTACCCTTGTGAAAAACTGTGCGGTCGATCTCTAACTTGGGCGTCGGAGGATTAATCCTGGATAAACCTCCGGCCCTCTGCCTTCTGTGTTTGTGCAGGATTAGCTCATACGGATTTTTGATAGCAACAGATTGGCGTCGTCCGTGAAAACGACAATAATGGTGGGGAGAACCTACAATCGTAAAAAGACTAGAGCAGTGTCGAACATAAACATGGAGGAGGAGGAGCCTTCGGGAGGGCTCCCTCCCTCGACGAAAATCAGAGAAGAACGAAAAAATGATGATCGGGAAGGTTCTGCGAGGGACCAGAGTTCGACCAGATATTTGGTACGCGGAGATAGTAATCCTCCACCCCCTCCTAGAGCGTAAGAATATGTGACAAGGGACCAGTTCGAAGCCCTCCAGGAGAAATATGACCGAATGGCCGAGGCATTGAAGGAGGTCTCCAAAGATGTCTCTCAGAAGACCCGCGGAGCACCGCGAGGTCCCCATATCCAACCCTAGCAAGCTCGAGACGAGGACCGGAGCAATATATGATCAATAAGGTCCAGTCATAATCCTCAAAACCGAGCAATGAGGGAAAGTCCCGTACCCAAGGAAAGGAAGCGGCGTGCCGCCGGGGCCAGGCATGGGGAAACACACCAGGAGACGAACAAAGACACGAGGACTCGGGGTTGAAGCAGATGATCCTGGACCAGAAAGATGAGATCAGGAAGGTGGCAGAAAACCAGATGGGAGCTCACGAGCCAGACCTCACTAATGACATGGCTCTAGCTGATGAGGTCATGAGGGACCCGCTCCCGGTTGGCTTTTGCCTGCCAAATATGACACCTACGACTGGTCTAGGGACCCCGTCGATCATCTGGAAGGCTTCAAGGTTGCTATACAGTTCCATCGAGTCTCAAAAAACATCATGTGTCGCACCCTACCATTAACGTTCAGAGGAGCAGCAAGGCTATGGTACAACTGTTTGCCGACGAAGTCGATCCACAACTTCAGCGATTTAAGTTAATTCTTCGTGAAGGGATTCTCCAGTAGCCAACCCCTTCAGAAGACCATGTTGAACTAGACCAACGTCAAGCAACATGAAGGAGAATCACTGTGAAACTACATGAAGCGCTTCCAACAAGAGAAGATAACGATCAGAGGTCTGGACCCGAAAGAAGAGTTCATAGCCCTACTAGGAGGCGTCAAGGATAAGGAGTTGAAAAGGTCTTTGGCGAAGCATACACCGAGGAACCTAGCCAAGTTGAGAGCTCGGTGCGATAAGTACATCCAGATGGAAGAAACCCTTCAAGATGATGAAGAAGCTGAAGAGAAGACAGGAAGGAAAAGGATCTCAAGAGGCGACGACAAACCTTCCAAAGAAAGCAAAAGATAAAAGTCCGAGCATGGTCGGGCACCCAGTCCACCAAGAAAGTTTAAGAAATACGCGCCCCTGAACCGGAAACGAATGGATGTGCTGATGCAGATAAAGGACTCCCAGGATGCCAAAGCTATGAAGTGGCCAAGGAAGATGGGACGACACCCCGAGAGATGCAATATGGACAAATATTGCCACTTCCACAGGGACCACGACCACGACACCGAAGATTATTGGCATCTCAAGGGGGAAATAGAAGGAATGATCCGAAGAGGATATCTAGGCCGATTCATGGACCACAAAAAGGAGGATGCCCAAGATGGTAATGACCGCAGGGACAACCGTTGTAGAGATGGTAGAGGCCGCCATGAAAGAAGGGGGCTAGCCCGCAGAGGCAATCAGGAATGGCAAAGGGATCGAACACTCAAGGAAGCTGACCATCACCTCTGGGATGAGAATAAAAGCCTAATTAGGGTTATAACGACAATCTATGGAGGCCTAGCCGCTGGAGAAAGTTCAGTCTCGGCCAGGAAAGCAAAAGCCTATGCGAGAAGCGTACATGTGGCTGAATGGTCGAACAAGAAGGCGAGGATGGGGACGGTTATTTCCTTCTCAAATGACAATCTGAAAGGGGTACACACTCCACATGACGAAGCCCTGGTAATCACCATGACCATAGCCGATTGCAGAGTGAAGAGGATCTTGGTGGATGACAGTAGTTCAGCTGATATCCTGTTCCTTGAAGCTTTCCAGAAAATGGGCCTAGACGAGGGAAAATTGAAGAAATTTGAACACCTATTGCAGGGATTCTTTGACATCCCAGTAAAAGTGGAGGGATCGATTGAGTTACCGATAAGAGCCAGCACCGGAGATCATAAAGTAACAGTCATGATCAACTTTCTGGTAGTAGGCATTACTTCGGCATACAATGCCATACTAGGGAGAGTTGGTTTGAACCTGCTAAAGGCTATCGTCTCCACACCACATCTCAAGATGAAATTCTCAACCAAGAACAGTGTCGGTGAATGTCGAGGCGATCAGGAGGCATCCCAGAGGTGCTACGCCACTACCTTATAGGGAAGAGAAAAGGCGGGTGAGGTGCTCCTGATAGAAGATCTGCGCAATGACACCAGTTATTAAAGGGGGGAACCGACTGAGGATCTGATACAAGTTGAGGCCGAAGAGAGGGATGACACTCGCCAATTCCAGGTCGGGGCTATAATGCAATGCAACAACGAGTAAAACCCATCTCATTCCTCCAAAATAGCTCTGACGTCTTCGCCTGGTCGGTCTTAGACATGCCTGGAATAGATCGAGAGGTAATAGAGCATCATCTGAGTGTCAACCTGGAAAAGAAGCCGGTACAACAGAAGAAGAGGACCTTCGCCCCCGAAAGGCAGCAGAAAATAGATGAAGAAGTAGAGAAGTTGTTGAAGACCCAGTTCATCCACGAGTTCCAATACCCGGAGTGGATATCCAACGTGGTGATGGTCCCGAAGGCAAATAGAAAGTGGAGGATCTGCATTGACTTCACCGATCTGAACAAGGCCTACCCAAAGGATGGATAGCCCTGCTGAAAATAGACCTCATCGATGCCACGACAGGACACAAGGTGCTGAGCTTCATGGATGAGTACTCGGGGTACAATCAGATTAAGATGTCTGAGGGTGATGTCCCGAAGACATCCTTCGTGACCAAGGGGAGATTGCACTGCTATGAAGTCATGCCCTTCGGGCTAAAAAATGCAGGGGCCACCTATCAAAGGTTGGTGAATAAAATCTTCAAGGGGATGATCGGCAAAACCATGGAGGTATACGTCGACAATATGCTTGTAAAAAGCCTGAAGGCGGAACAACACATTCGAGACTTAGAAAAGGCATTCCAGGTGCTGAGGCAGTACAACATGAAGATGAACCCGGCAAAGTGCGCATTTGGAGTAGCATCGGGAAAGTTCCTTGGCTTTATTGTCTTGGAGAGGGGAATTGAAGCAAATCTGGTGAAAATACAAGCCATTCGAGATATGAGGTCACCCCAGAATGTGAAGCAAGTCCAAGAGCTAACAGGCAGAGTCGCTGCCCTAGGGCAATTCATGTCTCAATCAGCTGACAGGTGCCTCCCCTTCTTCAAAGCCTTGAAGGGATCCAAAAAGTTTGAATGGACGGAGGAATGGGAAAAGTCCTTTGAACAATTGAAGGAGTACCTGGCTGCACCCCTACTGCTGACGAAGCCAGACGCTGGGGATACCTTACAGTTGTAGCTTGTTGTATCAGCAGTGTTGGTAAGCACAATACTGATAAAGGAAGAAGGAAGGCAACAATGGCCAATATACTACGTCATCCGAACCCTGTTAGAGGCGGCCGAAACAAGATATAGAAAGGCAGAGAAAGTGGCATATGCCCTAGTAACAGTGGCAAGAAAGTTGAGGCCCTATTTTCAATCACATACAGTATGCGTACTCATAGACCAACCCCTGAAGAAGATACTGCAACGGCCGGATATGTCCGGTCGCCTGGTAAACTGGGCCATAGAGTTGAGAGAATTTGACACCCAGTACAAACAAAGAACCACAATAAAAGCACAGGCCCTCGCAGACTTCATAGCTGAGACGATGCTCCCTAATGATCCCCAGGAGTTTTCCAAGGACCGAGGAGAAAAGGCTTGGACATTGTACGTGGATGGTGCTTCTAACAGCGTGGAAAGCAGCGTAGGGATCATATTGGTCAGCCCCGGAGGTTTCAAGATCAAGTACCCCCTACAGTTCGACTTCGATGCCTCCAACAATGAAGCAGAGTATGAAGCGTTAATAGCTAGAATTAATCTGACGTGGGCTCTGATCGTATAGGAGCTGGTGGTGCATAGTGATTTACAGATCGTGGTACAACAGGTGAATGAAGACTACGAAGCCAAAGAACAAAGGATGGCTGAGTACTTGAAGACAGTGCGAGAAAGAATAACAACCTTCAAAGAGTTCGAGGTAAGGTAGGTGCCACGAGAAGAGAATGCTAGTGCAGACGCACTGTCGTAGTTGGCCACCTCCGACTTCACAGACCTTGGACGATCGATGTATTTTGAAGTGCTACCACAACCAAGTACCGAAAGACCCCAAGAGGTATTACCCGTAGGTGAATACAGCCATAGTTGGATGGATGCCATAGCCGAATACCTGAAGGAAGGAACACTCCCCGAGAATAGGGATGAGGCAAGGAAGGTACGAATGAGGTCAGCACGCTTCCTTCTGAAGGACGAGACGTAGTACAAAATAGGGTTCACCGTGTCGTACCTCAAGTGCTTGAACCCCACCGATAGTGAGTACGCACTCCGAGAAGTGCATGAAGGGATATGTGGCCAACACCTGGGAGCCCGGGCCTTGGCACATAAAGTGCTGAGGTAGAGCCTGCTCTGGCCGACAATGAGGAAGGACACGGAATTGTTAGTCAGGAAGTGCGTCAAGTGTCAGATGTTCGCCTCCGTCCCCAGGCAGCACTCTACCGTGCTCTCATCCCTATCAAGCCCAATACCATTCGCCATGTGGGGAATGGACATCCTGGGCCCATTCCCCCTAGCCACGAGACAAAGGAAGTTTGTAGTGGTGGCGGTAGACTACTTCACGAAATGGGCAGAGGCCGAAGCACTGGCGACGATATCCAAAAAGAATGTAAGGAACTTCTTCCAGAGGGCGGTAGTCTATGGATTTGGAATCCCTCGAGTGGTGGTAACGGACAATGGAACTTTGTTCTCTAACCCGACTTTCGGCTTGTTTTGTGATGCCCTCGGCATTGACCACAGGAAAACATTTGTCAGTTATCCATCGACCAACGGGCTGACAGAGGTAACCAACCATACCCTGCTCCAAGGAATAAAGAAGAGATTGGATGATGCCAAAGGGTTATGGGCAGATGAGTTATACAACATCCTCTGGGCTTACCGCACAACTGAGAGATCGACCACCAAAGAAACACCCTTTATTTTAACTTACGGCATCGAAGCTGTACTACTGGTGGAGGTAGCGGCCGTAACCCATCGGATTCAGTACTACAATGAAGAATAAAACAATAAAGGACTCTGAGAAAATTTAGACCTCTTGACTGAAGTCAGGGACACCTAGCAAGAAAGGATCACCGCCTACCAGTAGAGGGTTGCAAGGCACTACAACTCCAAAGTCCGAAAGAACGAGTTCAGAATGAGTGACCTCGTCCTCAGAAGGGCAGAAGTATCAGACCCGAGGCTTCAAGGAAAGCTAGCTCCAAATTGGGAAGGTCCTTACAAAGTCTAAATGGTAATACGACTAGGGTCCTATCACCTGGAGACTACGAGGGGAGAAAAGGTACCCCGATCGTGGAACTCGAAGAACTTAATAAAATTCTACCAGTAGTGAAGTAGCAAGCACACTCACATTTTATAATTTTTTGCTCCTAAGCACTTTCAAGTTGTAACTCCTCATCCTAAGCTCTCTGGAGGATTTTATTTATGAAAAATATGTAAGTTGGTTTATGGCAATTGATAGGAATTCTCCTGTTTGGTGGCTTTAGCTTTACCGAAGGGACACTACCGAAGGTCATTACCTCGGTTGTTAATCAAGGCAAAGCCGAAGGAAATTTACCAAAGGGATACAGCCAAAGGTCTTCACCTATGTGACGACGGCCGAGGGAACTACCCTCGGCTGGATGTTCGGCCCAGAACCAGAGGTTAAAAGACCCCTCGGCTGGAGCTGAGGTGGAACACAACACTTGGTGAAAATCTTACTTGTTCAGGATCCCTTAAAGTCCACGGCCCTCAGACTTGGGAACCCTCTCGGATAAGCCGATGGAGCAGAACCAAGCCTCTTACTAGAGGAGAGGCATATTAATCCTTGGGCTGCCAACAAGGGGTTTCGACCTTCTTGCACCTACCTATAGGCTAAAGATCCCTTATCAGAAAGAAAACGCAAAAAAGCAAAAGGCTAAGGTATCCGAAGAAATGGAAATATTCATTCATTGAAAAGGCTCGAAGGCCGAGATTACATGAAATGGCCCGAAGGATCATATCACAAAAAGAGAGAGAGAGCCCGAAGGCTGAGGTAAGACACAGGGTGGCTTCAGAGGGCGTCCATCAAGTTCATGGCCTCGTCCTCGACATGGTGGAGGGTCTCCCGATCGGAGCCATCGTGACCAGGAGTCAGAGGCACCTCACGTTGCAACTGAACCTCACCTTCCTCACTACAGCCTTCGCCGTCGGCGTCGACAACCTCGATGGCTGTTCGGGCTGCCACAACACACTCCTCTTTGAAGATGAGCCCGTCGTCCTCGAAAGAGACCTCTGGGTAATGCTCAGGGACCCAGTCTCAGACCTCAGTAGCACCTATTGTGAACCCAGGGGCGATGGCATGCTTGATCTCCTCCCGAAAGCCCTCAGAGGCCCTATACTTCTTGGCCCCTCTGGCCTCGGCCTCTTAAACCCCTGCTGTTATCTGCCCCTTCAGCTCCGCAAGCATCCGATCATATTCCTGGCGAGTACGAAGAAGGTTCGCTTCCAGGTGCTCCACTTTCTTGAGGAGAACTGAACGCTCATTCTTCAAGGCTGACTTCTCACGTTCAGAAGCCTCGAGGTCTCGGGCCATGGCTTTGGCTCGGATCGCCAGCTGACCCACTTGGTTTTGGGCCTGCATAAGACACTAATGGTCAAAATGTTGCAATGATAATAAATTAAGGTTTAGAGGACCGAAGCTTACCCCTGCCATGAAGATGCAAGCGCTAGTTATCATGGCCGACGTCCCTTGTCATTGTGCTTCGATGGCATATCGGGGAGACTACCCTTCAGTACCAGCTCACGAGCGACATGCCTGACGGACAGAGTGTCGTCTTCTTTGATCGACCACTGAGGGATGAAGCCAACCTTGGCCCTCACATTCCCAACCCTCGGGCTTCTAAAATCTACCACAGGGGAAGAGTCTCGGGCAACTAAGCTATGGCCCAGAGCAGCGAGGGCCTGGATCGCTTCAGTACGGGGTCCTTTGGCCCTGGACCTTTTCTTTGGTGGGGGAGCTTCGGAGGAGGGGGGCCCTTCTTCTTCTCTTTCCTCTTTAGCCTCTGCTACTACTGCACATCCCGCGCCCTAGCCTCCCTTATCTGGACTTGCCTCTCCGCAGCTACAGCCCTAGCCTTGGCCCTAGAGATTTGCACTGCATGAAGACGAAGGGAGTTAGTATAAAATACAAATACCCGAGGCAAGTAAACTTGGGCTGGCCTAAGACTCACTCGGGCTAAGCCTAAATTTGAACAAAATGGCATTGGACTTAAGGCTGTCGGACTCAACTGGAGGGCAGGTGTCTTGACGCCTCACCATCGCCATCGACTCTGCGTCTGCCCCAAAAAGGGCAGGGGTGGAGTTCACCGTCCTCAGATCGGGGATATCCCAAATGGTGCCGAAGGGCACCCCCTTGAATGACCTCGCGAAGAAGAATTTCTCCTTCCACCCGTGGATCGACGTTGGGTAACCATTCAGGAGCCGAAGGTCTTTCCGAGGGCTGAAGTAGTACCAGCCCGAAAGCCCCTTACTGGCCTAAAGGAGGAAGCAGTTGACGAAGAGAGGGAGGGAGAGAGGCCTCTGGTGCCTAGAGAAAAGGACGACAAAGCTGAGCATCTGTCGCCATCCGTTCGGCGTCAGCTGGGTTGGAAAAATCCCGTAGTGCCGAAACACCTGGGCAAAGAAAGGATGGAGGGGAAGCCGAAGGTCGGCCTTAAATGCCTCTTTATATAAGCACAGCTCTTCGGAGTTTCGATAGCTGGCTCGGTCGGTTGGTTTCAGTAGCCGGAGCTCGAAAGCGTCCGAGATACTGAAGGAGGCCCTTAGCTCCCCCAGCTCCAGCTCATCCATGGTGGAAACTATCACACGCCATTCACACAGAACTGGACCGGTGACCGAATTAACTCCGGCTAACCCAAACCTGCCAAGATCATCTGATACAGTACCACACCACAGCATACCCACATCTAAAATAAGTGTTCAAAAGTTCAGTGGAAGACTTAAATTACCTGTAAATATCCCCAATATACTTGATACCCAAATTGTAGTATATAACTAAGTACATGTGGGTCCGTAGCCATGATATTTACACAAAAAAATAACAATTTACGTATCAAGTACACAAAAAGAGGAGGTCATCAAAAGAGTCAAAAAGTAAAATCTGGTACGGTGTCATTACTACGGTCCCTCAGCACAGCCCTCGCACGTGCAATCAGCACCGTGCTCATACTCCGTAGGGACCCACCAATCCTCATCAAGAAACTCAACTGTTGGGCCCGACCCTTGATCTTCAGGTTGGTTGTAATACCCTACTTCTTAAACCCGGTCTGATTACACGGTTGGCCCAGTTTAACCATACAGGACCCGAACCAGAGAGGGTTAAGGCGGGTTCCTTATGGACCATGATGGCGAGGGTGACTTTGAACACCGGCTGGCCAGACAAGTCCGAGTCAGTGCCAGAGGAGACGGGTGTATCCAAGCCGTGTATATGCACATATCATAAGGTAATGTACGGATAAAGCAGGTACGTAGCCGTATCTTAAAGCACATACGTATAATATACCTTATGCCGAGAGTGAGATTCGTGCCGAGAGTCGAATTCCATCAAAATCCCACTTGTTGGCCAATTTTTGGCCCTCAGGTGGGTGGTCACAGGTGGGTGCATCCGCCCACCTGAGTGACCCACCCATGAGGTTACAAGGTGTTTTAAAAAGTATAAATAGCTATCATAATGTTTTTTCCTTTTTCTCATTTATGACACTCGAGCGTTTGGTGAGAAGAGTAAAGAGGAGAGAGAAAAGAAGGGAAGAAGAAGAAAAGGGAAGGAAGAGGAAGAAGAGATGGATTTCAGTGGCGTCGAGGTTTGATCTTCCCATTCTGACGCCGAAAGAGTGATCTCCAATACGAGATCTACATTTAGAGGTGAGCAAAGGCTAGGTTCCTTCAACTTTCACCATACCCAAATGAAACCTTTGATTTGGGTAGAGTTTATTGAGGTCTCGTAAATCCCCCTTGAGATGATGAATCTAAGGTTTAATAGATGGTTTATGTGTTGATTTTGAAGGATTTGAAGGTGTGTTTCCATAGTTGGAGGAGCATTGGTAATTTGAAGTGATTTTGGGGTCTTTGAACGAGTTCTTGGGCAAAGAAGGTAAGATGGCTTCCATTCCTTAAATCTAACCTAGATCTAGGTTAGAACCAATATATGAGACCTTGAATGTGTGGAGAATGGGTTTGGAAAAGCTCCATTTGATTCCCCAAAGGTTGGGAAAAGTTTGGGGAAAAATGGCATTTTCCCGCCAAGACCAGTGGGCCAAACAGGTGGGCCAAATGGCCTGCCTGAGGGCACCCGCCTAAGAGGGCAGGCCCTCGGGGCCAACCGACGGGCCCAACCGGTGGGCCGACCGGTGGGCCAACCTGCCTGTCGGTCCTAGCAGGGCCCTCGGGGCCAACCAATGGGCCCAACCGGTGGGCCGATCGGAGGGCCGACCTACCCGTCGGTCAGGACCGGTGGGTCTGACTGGTGGGTCATGACAGGTGGGCTATCAGACCCACCCGAGAGGCTCCCAACATGATTTTTACGTCCGAATGGACCCCAAACGGACGTGCGACCTTCTTTTAATATTCTAAACATGATTTTGTCATCGGATCTTGTTAGTTTTGACCCCAAAGTGGTGAAATACTAACCCCATTCACTTATGATAAGTTCACCAAAATTTACGTTTCTCACGTCGGATCTCACCCGTACCGGGCATGAGTCTTTGTACACAAAAGGTAAGTGGGGAGAGGAAGTTTGGCCTTGTTTCAAGGCTTTTTTGGTATTCATCTAATTGTATCTAGACTAGCCATGTCATCATGCAAATGCTATGTAGCTTAGCCATCCTCATATTTTATGCCATGTGTGCTGTGTTTATTTCTCAATGCCAAATGATGATATGCTTATGTGATGAATGTTGACATCATTGTGCATGATGCATTAATAGACTAGATGTCATAGTCGGCTTGGAAACGAGTGCATTAGTGGCCCGTGGAATGGGACGTGGTGGCACTATGCAATCGTACTGTGTCATATAGGAGCATACGGTTTAGGATTATCATCTTCCCGTGCTACGACCCTTCCCAATAGGGGTTGAGGTGTTGGGTTACCATTCGGGGGGAAGCAGTGGTCGCGATTATCGGGTCACTGTGGTGGTTAGACATACGCCCGGTTGGTCACTAGGACAGTCGACAACCTCGATGGTATATTCAAGAGGGCCAATCATACTGCTTTTAAATTGCTAGAGTCAGCACCTTTAATTTCTGTCATTTACTTTATGTTGAGAGCCAGTGGTCGGCATGTTTTATTTTTTTGAGTACTCACGGTGGGCCTTCTCCGACAGCCCTATGGGCATATCGCGGGATGGAGTTCGCGGCTCATACCTGGAGTATACCCGCACTGTGGTTGTAGTAACACTAAACCAAAGACTTAGTAATGTTGTTTAGGTGGATGTGATTAAAAATGAATTGCATAGCATATAGTGCATATGGTTGTGATTTGTTGTGTGGACTGCTGTGTGGTCATTCTTTTCACTTACTGAGCTAGTGAGCTCATCCCACGTGTGCACCTATTTTAGATGATTTTGCAGGTCATCAACCTGAAGAGCACGGGTCGGGCCCCACAATTGAATTTCCTGAAGAGGATTGGTGGGTCCCTGAGGAATTAGAGCACGGCACGGACTGCTCGTGCGAGGGCTGTGCTATTGGACCGCAGCTTTGATACCGAGCTAAGCTTACTGTTGATACCGAGCTGAGCTCTACCTTTGATACCGAGCTGAGCCGTACCCTTTGTGTTTTTTATGATCCCTTTTGTGTACTTGATATGTAAATTGTATTCTTTTGTGTAAATATCATGCCTGCGGGCCCACATGTACTTAACTATGTATTACATTTTGGGTATCAAGTATGATGGGAATATTTACAGGTAAATTAAGCCTTCCACTGAACTGATGAATACTTTCTTAGTTGTGTGTATGCTGTGGTGGGATACTGTATCAGATGATCCTGGCAGGTTTGGGTTAACCGGTGTTAACCCAGTCACCGGTCCGGTTCTGTGTGAACGGGGTGTGACACTGGTGACCTTCAAAATCATCTAAAAGAGGTGCGCATGTGAGATGAGCTCACTAGCTCAGTAAGTGAAAAGAAAGACCACACAACAATCACATCCATATGCATTATATGCTATGCAATTCATTTTAAATCTCATCCACCTAAACAACATTACTAAGTCTTTGGTTATGTGCTACTACAACCATAGTGCGGGAATACCTCGGGTACGAGCCACGAACTCCATCCCGCGATACGCCCATAGAGTTATCGGAGAAGGCCCACCGTGAGTACTCAGAAAAATAAAGCATGCCGACCACCGGCTCTCAACATAAAAGTAAATGACAAAAAAGTAAAGGTGCTGACTTCAACAATTTAAAAGTAGTACGATTGACCCTCTTGAATATACCACTGAGGTTGCCAACTGTCCTAATGACCAGCCGGGTGTATGTCTAACCGCCACAGTGACCCGACAATCGCTGCATTGCTTCCCCCTAAGTGATAACCCAACACCTCAACTGTAATATCCCGCTTCGTAAACCCGGTCTGATTTCGTGATTTGAACCGGTTTAACCATGCAGGAACCGAGCCAGAGGATATTAGAGCGGGTTCCTTATGGGCTATGATGGCACGGGTGACCTTAAACACCGGCTGGCCCGACAAGTCTGAGCCAGTGCCAGAAGAGACGGGAGTGCCCAAACCGTGTACGTGCACCTACCATAAGGCTATGTACGGATAAAATAGGTATTATATCCGTATTTTAAGGTATATACGTATGCTACATCGTATGCCTGGGGTGGGGTTCGTGCCGAGGTCCGAACCCGGTCAAAATCCCAAGTTTTGGCTCTCAGGCAGGTATAACAGGTGGGTACACCCACCCACCTGAGTGACCCATCCAACACTATTCACTTAAGTAGGAATAGTATATAAAGCTTTATGATTTCTTTTCTTTCCATTTATTACCCTCGTACGTTTGGTGAGAAAAGTAAAGAGGAGAGAGAAAAGAAAGGGAAGAAGAGAGGAAGAGGAAGAAAGGAAGGATTTCAGTGGCGCCGAAGCTAGATCTTGCCATTCCGGTGCCGGGAGAGTAATCTTCAACTCTAGATCTACAGTTGGAAGTAAGAAAAGTTGGGTTTTACGAACGTTCACCATACCCAAGCTTTAAACCCTTGATTCGAGTATGGTTTCTTAAGATCTTGTAAATACCCTTTGAAATGATGAATCTAAGGTTTAATAGATGATTTATGTGTTGATCTTGAAGGATTTGAGGAGATATTGACAAGGTAGAAGAAGCATTGTGAGTTGGAAGTGATTTGAAGGGTTTGAAGTCATTTTTGGGCAAAGAAGGTAAGATGGTTTTCCTCACTTGAATCTAACCTAGATCTAGGTTAGAACCATCCTATAGGACTTCAAAGGTGTGAAGAATGGGTGGGGGAAAGCCCCATTTGATTCCCCAAAGGATGGAGAAAATGGAGAAGAGACAGAGTCATTCCCGTCAAAACTGGTGGGTACAACCGGCGGGTACCTACCCGCCTGAGAGTACCCACCTGAGAAGGCAGAGGTCCCTGGCCAAACCGGCGGGTACAACCGGCGGGTATAACCGGTGGGTACCTACCCGCCGGTCATAACCGGTGGTTAGACAGCCCACCTGTCTTACCCACCTGTGTGGCCCCGAAGGTGATCCTTAGGTCCGATTGAACCCAAATCGGACGTGTGACCTTCTTTTGACGTTCTAAACACGATTTTGACATCGGATTTCATTAATTTTGATTCTAAAATGGTGAAGTACTAACCCCGCTCAATTATGTTAGGTTCACCAAATCCTACCAGATTCGCTCCGGATCTTACCCGTACCGAGCGGGAATCCTTGTACGCTACAGGTAAGTGGAGAGAGGACGTTTGGCCTTATTTCAAGGCATTTGTTTGGCATTCATATAACTATATCTAATCTAGTCATGTCATCATGAATATGCTATATAGATTAGTCATTCCACACATTGATGTGCATATATGCTATGTTTACTTTTCAAATGCCAATTGAATGAGATGTTTATATGTTGAATGTGGACATCATGGAGCATAATGCATTGATAGACTAGATGTCGTGGTCGGCTTGGAAACGAATGCATTGGTGGCCCGTGGTATGGGACACGGTGGCACTATGCAGTCGTACTGTCATATAGGAGTATGCGGTATTAGGATTCTCACCATCCCGTGCTACGACCCTTCCCAACAGGGGTTAAGGTGTTGGGTTGCCATTTGGGGGGAAGCAGGGGTCGCGGTTGTCGGACACTGTGGTGGTTAGGCATTACGCTCGGCGAGTCATGTAGGACAGTCGGCAACCCCGGTGGTACATTCAAGAGGGCCAATCGTACTGCTTTTAAATTACTGGAGTCAGCACTTTTATTTCAGTCATTTACATTTCTGTTGAGAGCCGGTGGACGGCATTGTCTTTATTTTTCCGAGTACTCACGGTGGGCCTTCTCCAACAGCCCTATGGGCGTATGGCGGGAGGGAGTTCGCGGCTCGTATCCGGAGTATACGCGCACTGTGGTTGTAGTAGCACTAAAACCAAAGACTTAGTAATGTTGATTAGGTGTATGTGATTTAAAATGAATTGCATGGCATGTAGTGCATATGATGCGTTGTGATGTGTGGACTGTTGTGTGTGGTCCACCTCTCTACTTACTGGGCTAGTGAGCTCATTCCACGTGTACACCCCTTTTTAGATGATTTTACAGGTCATGCATCTGAGGAGCATGGGGTGGGTCCCACAGTCGAGTTTCCTGAAGAGGACTGGTGGACCCCTGAGGAGTTAGAGCATGGCGCTGACTGCGTGTGCGAGAGCTGTACTGCGGGACAGCAGTTCTGAGGCCGAGCTGAGCTCCACCTTGGAGGCCGTGCTGAGCTCCACTTCTGAGGCCGAGCTGAGCTCTTCTATATGATGCCGAGCTGGGCATAACCCTTTATACCGAGCTGAGCTCCAGCCTTGAAACCGAGCCGAGCTGTGCACTCTGATTTTCTTGATGATTTCCTGTATATACTTGATATTTGAATTTTATTCTTTTTGTGTATATATCATGCCTTCGGGCCCAAATGTATATAACTATTGTATCACAATTCGGGTATCAAGTATATGGGATTTATTCACAGGTAAAACTTAGTCTTCCGCTGATCTATTAAACTTATGTTAGTGTGTGTATGCTGTGGTGGAATACAGTATCTGATGATCCTGGCAGGTTTGGGTTAACCGGTGTTAACTCGATCACCGCTCCGGTTCAGGGTGAACGGGGTGTGGCAAACGGTGGTATCAGAGCGTGATGCTCTGCTCCACTCACAGCATACCATTAGGATCCCGTAGATTCAATAATAGGAAAATGGGGTTGGGCTAATATAAAAGCTTTAAAGATTAAAAGCTAAAGAAAGAAAGTATAAAAATGGATTGCATTATATATTGCATTCATGGCATGCGTGAGTATAGATAAAAAGGGGATTAGGTTGGTGATGAAACCTATAGAGTACTATTTCGACGAAATTTCGGCAGCATAACGGCGTAAAATGGGATTTCCAAAAATTTTACACAGATACCTGATAAACAACAGATAATAAATATAATAAAGATCACAGATGGCACAATACATCACAACAAAATCACACAAGTACTCCACATATGAAAACACCACAAAAATCCACTATTCAAAGATATTTTATTCCATAAATGAAACCAGTTACAATACATATACAAGGAATGAGAATAAATAAATATACAATGTCTACAAAAAAGGAGAAAACAGGTAAACAGCTAGTGTGGGCGATCCGAGCCCTCACTGGTCGTCGTCATCATCGTCGATGATCACCATGTTCACTGGAGGTCTGGAGTTGACGTCGAAGCGGTGATCGTAATAATCGAACCTCGTGTTCACCAGCCGTACCTCCCTCCGAAGCCGGCCATAGTCTGCTGAGATAGCGTTGGCCCTGGTGTCCAAGTCCTGACCCAGCCTAAGGAAGGAATCCTCCAAGGTGGTCTGCCTCTCCATAAGGCGTTCCTCCCTGGAGACAATCTCATCCAGCCGCCTCAGTATCTGAACCTGGCCATCCTGCAAGGCCCGCATGGAGGACGTCATGCCCTCAAAGTCGTAGGCACCACTCCCAGGTGGTGGGGCTGTAGCTCTAGAAGAACTAGGACCAGGACCTCTCGACTCCTGAGGCGCCTCCTCAGGGATGCCACCTCCCATCAGATCCTCCTCCTCGTCCTGAGGAACGTAGTCCTCATCCTCCTCGCTGGACTCCTCCTCCATGAGGACATCCTCCATAGGGGCAGCCCTCCTACCCCTACCTCTCTGAGTTCCCGATCTAGGAGGTGAATCCATGAGGGTCTGAAGACCCATCTTCAAGAGGTTTCTCCGGTCAAACCTATCAGCCGGAGTCTTCCCCTCCTCTTCGCTCAGATCCACCCCGAAGAACTCGAAAATCCTAGTGAGGATCCTGCCGTAAGGAAATCCTCCATCCTCTGGGTGGGAAGTATGGTGCTCCATCGTTCTGAGAATGATATAGGGAAGGCACAAGTGCTCGCCGCCTCCCTCTGCGGCCGTGAAGATACAAAAGGCAATAAAAGCCGCCATGAAACCCACCTGGTTCCGATGACCTCCTCTGGGGAGCAGGTTGAACTGGATCAACCGGGCAAATAGACGAACCTCAGGGTAGAAGGATGTCTCGGACTCCGGACGACTGCTGCTGCCGCACATGGTCTCGTAGATGAAGTCCGGTGTCTCCATGCTCATGAACGGTCCCTGAGGCCTACCCCTGGGGGGACTGTAGTATCGGTGTCCCGCCGCCGATATACCCAATATACTGGCCAAGGTGCCTACCGTCAGCTGGATATCCACTCCCTTCACCAAGCTGCTGATGGTGAACTCCCCGTACGGATATGACACCTCCAAGTTACAGTAGAACCGATGGACGAGCTGCTCGTAGCATGGTCGGTCCACCTGAAGAATAGAGTCCCAGCCCAATGCTGAGAACCTCTCCTGAAGCCTGGCCTTGTGGAAGTCCTCGACTACCACGATCTTCTCCATCAACACTGACCCCTTCAGGAAGTTGGGCCAGTTGGCTGCGGCCTCGGCACTGAGGAAGTGCTCCTCATCATAGTCTGTAGGGTCAGACTGAGCAGGTGCAGGTCTCCCTGTGCGAGGAGCTGAAGAGCTGGTCTCCGCACTCTTCCGCTTGGAAGCGGTGGTCTTGCGTCTAACGCCAGAGGAAGATGGTCCTTTGCCGGTGCATGACGACATCCTGGCAATAAGAAAAGGAAGTAGGGATTAGTACAGCAAGAAAAAGACAGCAGCATTAAAAAGGGGAACCCAAAACCCAATTTATGCAAAACGGAACGGCGACAATCTAGGAACGACAGGAAACTTATGAAATGATGCACGGTAGTTGACGATGCATAGAAACACGCCAAAACAGCAGGATGACAGCAAAAGCAATAAGCATAAATAGAAGGAGGAAATTTAAGTCCATTGTGCAAATTTGAACATAATGGAGAATAGCTTGAAACCCTAGGTCTAGAGCAAAATGCCGTAGTAACGGGATCATGAAAGTGCAGGAACATACCCAAATAGACTATGGAGTTCTATGAATACAAGTATGGATGAAAATCAAGGAAACCAATGCCAAAAGTAGGGATTTTCATGGGAAAACATGGGGATTCCAAGCATAATGGATGATTCATGCAATCTAAAGCATATTAAGCATAAAACAAGTGGAATGTACTACAAAGGAACCATCAATTGGAGAAAAGGATCAAAAATTTAAGAAACCCCAAAATTTGGGAACCTAGGGCACAGATTGGGGTTTTTCTCCAAATGAAGAAACAAATTCCTATAAACTACGAATGACTACAGTAGAACCATCATAAACACATGGAAAGACTATTCTATGGTGAAAAATAGGGAAAGGAAGCCTAGAAAGTAAACCCTATTCATACATTTCACCCAAATGGAAATTCTGGAAAAAAGAGAAGAAGAAGAAACTTACTTGAAGGAGAATGAGTTGACTCTTCTCTAAAGCGCCGAGTGGGTGAGTAAACTCGCGAGTAGAAGCGCCAAGGAGACCTCCAAGATCGGCCAAGGAAGAAGGAAGAGAGAGAAAGGGAATGGGGAAAGAGACAAGGCAGAACAGGGCCTGTAGGGCCCTGTTCGTGTTTTAACACGGGCAAGACCGGCGGGTATAACCGACGGGCTCCTACCCGCCGGTGCCACCCGCCGGTTAAGGCAGTGAAGACCGGCGGGTATAACCGGCGGGCTCCTACCCGCCGGTTCATCCCACCGGTTATGGCAGTTGGGAAGATTTTAAAAATTTTGAAAATTTTCCTTCTTCTCTTGTTTCCCTTCTCACCTCCTAGCATGATTACATTAATTTTCACTATTGATATTATTCCTATGATTAATATGCTATGGTCAAGTGGGACCATTGGCATGTATGCTGTGGACTTTGCCTGTATCTCGGATTTGAGCTATGATTATCTACAGGCTATCATGCACTATAACACCTCATGTAATGGCATATGACTGTGTGCCTAAATCAATTCTATGGTGTTTAACCAATATGGTGTGTGATGTATTCCAGGTACAGGGATACGATGGTACGTACTAGATCCGGTAGTAATGCCCGAGGAACCTCGCGGGGTCCTCGTCGGGTCGGTCGACCACAAAATCCCAGAGGGTCCCGTTCTGTGGGGCACACCTCACCTCCACCACCTCAAGAGACCCTTGGTCAGGGTGGGGCACATGGGAACCCACCTATGACTGCACTCTCGGACCCTCCTCCGGTCATTACACCGGGAGATGTTGCTACAATAATCCAGCAGTCCCAACAAGATTTCCAGCAACAAATGCTTCAGCAACAGCAAGCATTTATGACTGCCATCCAGCAACAGTTGGATTTTTCTCAACCGGGTCAACCTCCCCGGGTACTCACTCCGCAGGACCCACCTGTAGGGTCGGGAACGGGACCACAGGTGGTGGGTACACCTCCAAACCCACCATTCGGTATTCCTCAGCATGGGATGCCTCCTCCATACCCCTACTATCCTGTCTATGCTCCTAACTTCCCGGCGACGAGTAATACGTCAAGGGTAGTGGAGTCTTTCAAGAGGAACTTACCACCGGTCTTCTCTAAGGTGGGGAGTGATCCTCTGGAACCGGATCAATGGATCCAAGAATTAGAGAAGATATTTGAGGTGCTTGAGTGCACGGATGCCCAGAAACTTATTTGTGCTGGGTTGCAACTCAAGAAAGAGGCAAATTCTTGGTGGCAAGCTTCCAAGCCTATATTGATGGCTGCTCATCCAGAACCTACTTGGGAGCAGTTCAAGGAGTTATTCTTGGACAACCACTATCCGCGCAGTTTCAGAGACCGAAAGGAGACTGAGTTCATGGCCTTAACTCAAGGAGGTAAGACTGTCTTTGAGTATCAGCAACAATTCGAAAGTTTGTTCCATTTTGCCCCAAGGCATATGCGAACAGCTGAAGAGAAGGCAGCAAGGTTCCTAAAAGGCCTGAAAGCATCTATTGGGTCTGTGCTTGAAGTCTTGGATTTGACCGAATATGGCCAGATTGTACAGAAGGCCAAAACAATGGAAGATAAGCAGAAGGGTGAACAGTCCCTCACTCCTGGACTGTGGAAGAGAGCAAATCCATTCCCAGATGTGGGAAATTCCTCCAAGGCTTACCGCGGATCATACAGTTCTGGGCCTATGTACAGGCAGCCTTATAGGCCACCTGGCTACCCTCCTAGGCCAGTTGGTGGTTCGGGTTCTACTTCTTTTCGCCCGAACACTAGTGTGGCACCTACAGCTCCAAGGCCACCTCGACCTCCATCTGCAGCGGGTCAAGTGCAGAGGGGCCCCGCTCCAGTTCTGACGTCTCAGATTCGTTGCTTCAACTGCCATTCCTATGGGCATTATGCGAAAGACTGTCGGGCCCGACCAGCCTTGCCCTCCAGTCAGCCCTCTGCTTAGCGACCTCCCTTACCTCGAGGCAGTCAACCGCAGGGAAGGATGTATGCCCTATCAGCCGAGGAAGCTGAGGCTAGTACAGAAGTTGTAGCAGGTACATTTTAAATTAAGAAGTTCATTATGATTAATATTGATGACCTGCTGAAATTATATACATTGTTATACTAGGTATCCTACCCATATCGGGCATACCAGCCTATGTTTTATTTGATTCAGGAGCTACTCATTCATTCGCATCTAAGAGATTTGTAGGGAAACTTGGGATGTTACCCAGGATCCTAGACCATGGAATGATTGTTAGTATGCCTACTGGTAAAATTGCACAGTTGAAGGAAGTGTATGGGCCGTGCCCAGTGGAGATTAGTGGGAAGAACTTTGATGCACAACTCATTAAATTTAATATGCATAATTTTGATGTTATATTGGGTATGGATTGGTTGTCGGCTCATCGAGCTAATGTGATCTGTGCGGAAAGGCTGATTAAGGTAACAGATGACGAAGGGAAAGAGTGGGTATACCGAGCAGATACAATGAAAAGGGTGAGGAAGGTCCTTGTCTCCGCTCTCCAAGCGGTAAAGTTGCTAGAAAGTGGATGTCAGGGTTTCATAGCCTCGGTAATCGATGTTGATGCAAGAGTTACACCTCTAGAAGAAGTAAAGGTGGTTAAAGAGTTTCCCGATGTTTTCCCAGATGATCTGATGCATTTACCACCTGATAGGGAGTTGGAGTTTGCCATAGACTTGACTCCTGGAGCAGCTCCAGTATCTAAGGCTCCATACAGGATGGCACCAGCTGAATTGAAGGAGTTGCAGATGCAGTTGCAGGAACTATTGGAAAAGGGGTTTATTCGCCCAAGTGTTTCACCTTGGGGTGCCCCGGTGTTGTTTGTCAAGAAAAAGGATGGTAGTTTGCGTATGTGCATAGATTACCGGGAGGGAGTTCGCGGCTCGTACCCGGAGTATACGCGCACTGTGGTTGTAGTAGCACTTAAACCAAAGACTTAGTAATGTTGCTTAGGTGGATGTGACTTAAAATGTATAGCATGGCATGTAGTGCATATGATGTGTTGTGATGTGTGGACTGTTGTGTGTGGTCCACCTTTCTATTTACTGAGCTAGTGAGCTCATCCCACGTGTACACCCCTTTTTAGATGATTTTGCAGGTCGTTCATCTGAGGAGCATGGGGTGGGTCCCACAGTCGAGTTTCCTGAAGAGGACTGGTGGACCCCTGAGGAGTTAGAGCACGGCGCTGACTGCTTGTGCGAGAGCTGTGCTGCGGGACAGCAGTTCTGAGGCCGAGCTGAGCTCCACCTTGGAGGCCTTGTTGAGCTCCACTTCTGAGGCCGAGCTGAGCTCTTCTATGTGATGCCGAGCTGGGCACAACCCTTGATGCCGAGCTGAGCTCCAGCCTTGATACCGAGCCGAGCTGTGTACTCTGATGATTTTGATGATCTCCTGTATATACTTGCTATTTGAATCTTATTCTTTTTGTGTATATATTATGCCTTCGGGCCCAAATGTATATAATTATTGTATCACCATTTGGGTATCAAGTATATGGGAGTTATTCACAGGTAAAACTAAGTCTTCCGCTGATCTGATGAATTTATGTTAGTGTGTGTATGCTGTGGTGGGATACAGTATTTGATGATCCTGGCAGGTTTGGGTTAACCAGTGTTAACTCGGTCACCGCTCCGGTTCAGGGTGAACGGGGTGTGACAGATTCTCTATGGGGTAAAGTGTTAACATCCAAACACTTCCCCAATAGATCTATTTTCCATCCTACTACTTTCAAGAAAGGGGATCCCTCACTTGAAACAGTATTGCTTGTATTCTCCCCACTCTTTCCAAAACAGTTCATAGGAAATTGGGAAATGGGAGCTCTACTGATCTCTAGCATGATCCTTGGATACCTTCCGTCACCACAAATCTCTACACTATGCAACTCCAATTACATCCTCACTCATCCATCCACAAGGTAAATGACCTCTTATCTGGAATGAACTGGAACACCAGCCTGCTGACCTCTTTCCTCCCATTATCTGTGGCTAATGATATTTTGAAAATTCCAATTAATTCTCAAGATGATTTTTGGTGTTGTCACCTCTTACAAGAATCCTTACCACAAAGTTGACTGCAAAATTTTTTAATCCAACCTTGATTACTAACCCCATTAGATTCTCCAATAGGTGTGCTTACTCCTCACTTTGCTTGCACTGGTAGCAATACCTGTGGAAACTCCATTTACACCCGAAATTTAAGTTCTTCTAGAGACTCCTCAATGGAGGACTCCCCACAAAAGATATACTGGGAAAATGGATGCATATTGACCAGACTTGTGGTTTCTGCCACACTCATAATGATTCTCTATGGCACATTTTCATCTCTCGTGAATTTACTAAGTGTATTTGTGCAGCTAGCCCTCTTGGTTTGCGTACTGATTTTCTTTTGGCTACTTATTTTATGAACTTGATTATGTACTTCTTTAACTCAGTGTGATCCCGATGGATTCCCTTAATAATTTCTTTTTCACTTTTATTATCTTTTGGTTTTTCCTTTGGAAGCA
This sequence comes from Macadamia integrifolia, assembly GCF_013358625.1. Lineage (NCBI taxonomy): Eukaryota > Viridiplantae > Streptophyta > Magnoliopsida > Proteales > Proteaceae > Macadamia > Macadamia integrifolia. Next base: position 170,939 of record NW_024870582.1, read on the forward strand.
TAGAAACTTTATTATTTTTAAACATGAGAAACCAAATACATACAATATCTCATCCCCTGCTATGTGGTGGATTAATTGTCTCTCCGTACTCCTACCCCCAGGCCTCACATCAGGTATTTCAATCTACACATCGAACCCCACAGATTACCTTTCCTTTCTTTGAGTCCAACATATTGGTTTGTGTGGTTGTGGCCAAGCCGGACATGGATATGTGGTTGGGCAACTTGTGTGCTTAATAGAGGGAAATGCATCACTATTACAACTGATTATCTGATGATAGGGAAATCCATTGAAGCAGCAGCGAGGGAATCCATCAATGGGCTACAGGAAGCACAAATGAAGGGTTGGTGCATTGATGAAATCTTGACAAATTCTGATGGACTTTACAACCTTTTTTTTTTACCAAACACCGACCTTATGGCCTTGGAGCGTCCTCTTTAATTTTTTAGATGTTTACGATACTTTCCCCTCTCTCTTTTCGGCTTAGGCCCAACAATGAAGTGGTTGTTCTTTTGGCTTCTTAACTTATCAGGCAATGATTAGGAATTTATCTCTATTTACTTGTAATCTGGATTATGTTCTTCTCTCTTTCCTTTAATGAATGTCTTTTTTCTTCTAAACCAAAAAAAAAAAAAAGGAAAAACTTTTTTTTGTAAACCTATGTAAAATTTTCCATTTAACTCTTCGAACATGGTGAGATCATTGAATAGATGCTCTGTTTATACTAGAGAACCGGGAATGAGTAGAATCAAGGATTAAAGTATCAGTATCGGTAGCTGTATCGGTCGACCAAAATTAAGATACGTATCGGAGGGTATCGTATCGTGTCGGAGATACGCTAAGATACGCTAAAGATACGCACATAAATGGATATGAAACACCTTTTTAAACACTTTTGCATAAAAAAATTATTAAAAAAAGCTATTGATAACATGTATTATGCATAAACACTAAATTGAGGGTATCGCACTAAGAATTCAAGGTTTGTAGTTGTCCCATAAATGTAAAATCCTTGTTCCCAACTTTGATTTTCACTTTAGTTAGAGAGAAATATGGCTGGCAGCAACTTTGGAACAAAAACCCCTCAAAAAATTGTGTTTTCTGAAAAATACCCATCTTGGCCATGATATGACCGTAGCGACTGTATCAGTACATATCGATACTCACCGATACGTACTGATCGATACATACCGATTCTCACCGATACGTACTGATACTCATCGATACGTACCAATCGATACATACAAATACTAATACTTACCGATACATACCGAAACATATATTTCACCTCGATTTTATATTTTCCATAGAGTATCAGTACTTATCGATAGTGTATTGGTGTATATCAATATGTATCATAGGTTATATATCGATACGAAATGATTTTAAAATTCCATGTATCGTATCGGTGTGTGTCGTATCGGTCGGCAAAATTTAAGATACGTATCGGAGGGTATCGTATCGGTATCGGAGATACTTTAAACCATGAGTAGAATAGATAAGATCCCACTTTAAACATAATCTGAGAGACGTTCAAGTGAAATTGTTACATCAGTAACCAACCCACAATCAATTCTTTTAAAACTCATTTTGGACTGGAAGAGCCAGTTGGAGCACATGACCATGGAACAGGATGTGCATGGCGCAAGATGAGTGTTTGTACTAAAACACAACAGCTTATGACCAGTGATCCACTGGGTCCCACTTTTTTACACTATGGGATCCCCTGTAGTTAGCAGCTGGATTGACAGTCCTAAATTAGGACTGTCATAGAACTAGTATTTCTTCATGGTATGATCTGAACCCAGACAGGAATTACACTAAGACCACATAAACCATTTAAACAGCCAGATTAATCCAGTATATAAGGCCGGCAAAACAACAGGCCTAAAATCAAGTGTTCATAAGCCCCCATGCGATGAGCCTAAGACAGGGTTGAGTTACATATTATATTAATTATTAAGATGAAGACACAAATTTTTCACAAGATTTTTATTTCTTTCCTTTACAACAAAAAAAAAATGAGAAATAAAGAAACAGAATGGTTATCATGCTGGCCCTTAAATGCTGTCAAACCCAACTACAACAGAGAATCAAAAAAGGGCTCAGTTTTGTTGTCAGTCCATCCTGGATTAAGCCCAATGACCTCAAGCATATTTTAAACATGCATGCTCGTATGATTTATGAAATAATGGCAACTAACTCACCTACATTATCATTTTGGAAAGACAAGTGATAGCCTAATAGGAATTAATTGACTCTAGTAATCAATTACCAATTATCTCTCACTAAATGCAGGTTTAATTTCCATTAATCAAGAAGACAAGTTTTCTAGAGATTCCAAATCAAACAATGGAGTTGGACCATGATCCTCAGACCAAACAGCCTGATGGTAGAGCATTTCTGCCTGGCTCTCCGGGCACCTGGCTTCAATCAACAGCACTGACATGAGAGCATATCTTGGTGATAGTCCCGCTGGATTTGAAAATAGTTGTCATTTTGACGATCATTCTCTAGAAGCAAAGCTCAGAAAGGGAGAGGGAAATTTTCTCAAGTACAGGCCTCTGTTGGTGAAGAGAGAAGTGATTCCCTATCAGAATCCAAGTGTCCATTAACTCTCCTGCATAAATAAATAAGAAAATGTTCAAGATACATGACTGAAGAACAAAAATAATCTAAAAGAAAAAGTTCACAAAAAGTTTGTACAAATACCTTGGCCTCTCAGACTTTGCAAGATGTTTGGACATTATTGATGCCTGCATTTAGAAGCAAATTACTTTTACTGATCTTACCCCACACCGGGAGGAAAATAAAAAAAGACTCCTCAAAACTTTAAAAAAAGAAAAAAAAAAGTTCCTATAAAACTCTTGGAAATGATGTTTGGTTGCACCAGAATTCAACCAAGTACAGTGACACAGCAGAAAGCAATTTCTTTATCTGGGATGAGTTGGATTATGGAAATCCCATTAATAACACCCTTCTTGAAGACACAAACTTGAAGTTTTATGGGATAAGTTCATATATTCTTTGAAAAAAAGGAATATAATATAAAATTGTGTGGAATAATTCTAATTGAAATCAAATACACAGTTTCTCTCCAGGAGAAAGTACTGAAAGAAGAAAATAGTCTGTAGTATTTTTTGTTTTTTAATAAACTAATTCATTTGAAGGAGCGAAGGATTCAAAGAAGTTGTACAAGAACAACGGCACTAAATCGCGATGGTCAGGAACCCTCAAAAAGCACCATAATAATACAGATACCCTAGTAACACCTGAAACATACTAGATAGTAAGTAGTTAAAGATAACTAGTCGTAAGAATTAGAGAAAAAACATTCATTTGCTTTTTGTTGCTCTTACTCATATAACTCAACTATGCATTATCCAACTATAAAGAGAGTCAGGTCATTATGCCATTACTCAAAACACTCACTTATGCATTGAATTTTTACAAGATTAGAACATCCTGAAAGTTAGGAATCTCTTCATCATAATAGTTAAAAGTATGTGGAGCTTGGAAGGTGACAAAGATGAGAGCAAGATTCTGAAGATGACGAGCAATTTGATGAGACAATATACCACATCATTCATCAGAAAGAAAAAACAAACAATAACTGCAGTAGATCCAATGACAGAGTTCCTGTAAACTAAAATTGGAATTTAAAAAAGCACAATTTCATTTTTAGAACTTGCTAACCAGAAACAAGAGTTACCTGTTCCTGGATGATGCTTCTAGCTTCAACAAGTTGAGCTTCAAGCTCAAGCTCTCTCTCAGTTGCTTCAGAAGAGACCTCCGATCCCTTTTGTGCATCTTGCAGTTGAATCATGCGTTCCTTCACAATAGAAGATAAATAACTAAATCTCATATTTAAAAGATACACAAAAACAACTAATAAATGGATTGGAAGTTGCAGCCATGTGGCCGACCCCATTAAGTTGGGATAAGGCTTTGTTGTTGTTGTTGTTGTTGTTGTTGTTGTGAAGTTGCAACCATGAATATATAAACTATAGAGGGATGACTCCTAAATGAAAAACATACTCACCTTTATAGAAGCCATCTTAGTTCGCAGACTCTCTTCTATTTGATCTCTAGCCATGTGAAAAGGCAGGTCAAAGACATCCTGTAAATCAAAGAAAACCTCAGCGTCACATCTGACATTGAGAACAACCCATTTCTAACATTCAAGAGGAGTTGGCTGTACCGTTCTACCACCCAATGGGGACTGTGGGGGATCCACATCAGGTCTTCCATTGACAGCCAAAGTTTGCTTTGATGACCCATTTGGAGCATTTAAAAAGTCACGCATATCCATCTGTTAGAAACAATGAAATAATAAAATCCCAAAAACCAATTTGAGATGTTCATTTCAAACTTAAAGATCTTATAACCGTTACAGTATTGGAGAGGATGAATAATCATCCAAGAAGAAAACATGTAGTGCAGGTGCATAAAGTAATCAGTTTCAGAAAGGAAGTCATAAAAATAAACTATAAAGAGCATCAGTACACTTCAGGGAGGCCTAATAGGACAATGTAAAGGTTAGATCAGGGCCCACTGACAAATATTTACATTACTAAACTACATAACATAAAATTTCATTGACATAATATAACAATATAAGACAAAAATTAATTGGAAAAACATACATATATATATATATGGAACCAAAGTGAGTAGTGCACCTATAGACTGAAACCAGTTTGGTGCACCTACAGACTGAAACCCGTTTGTTTGACCAAGTCTGCCAAGATCATAATTGTCAAGGTATCACCTTGTTTGACTAAGTGTACCAAGATCATAATTGTCAAGGCATCACCTGGTCATCCAGGCTCCATGTTGTTGTCACCTTGGGACTAGGCCCCCTCCAACGCCTTTTGGCACCTGGACGCCATGACAAGTATGGCCAAGATTATGTTGAAGCTTGTTAATTACAAAATACTCGGGTTTTTTTCGGCTTAATTGCCAATGCTATTTAAAAGGTAAGCTTCTCTGGTTTATTCTATGAACCACCTGTTCATTCCACTCATTCAGCTTCTCCCTTGGATGCTGGAGCCATAAATTTGAGCCTAAAATCATGGTTCTAAAACTCCCAGGTTATGAGTGAAATTTTGCAAGGTTTCCCGGTTCGACCCACTCCAAGACGAAGCCAGGTACTACAATGTAAATGTACCTGGTTTCAGTTGGTTACGACCAATTTTTGAGGGTTCAACAAAATTTCGATTGTTTCAACCATTTCAGTTGGACCAGCCCTAAATTTCAACTCCTATCTCCACTATTTGTGGGTTTCGACTGGGAAGTGGGAAACAACTCTTTGAAGAAAAAAAAAAAAACTCATTTTTCTGACAAAATCCTTCATTCTACTCCCATATCTTGCATCACCAAGGAAGATCTTACCCATAGAAGAGTACTTGGATATGGTGGTGGGCATGGGGATCTTCTTCTTCATTTGGACATGGAGGGGGTTTAGGTGGTGGGTCATCTTTTGTTAACAACAAATTCGGATTTCCGGCCCAACCATGTGTGACACCTCCACATCCTTTTAATCTGAGTGAGCCATTCCCTAGGTTGGGATACCTTCAAGATATTGATGATGAGTCTTATAAATGGGAAATAGGGATACCTTCAAGATATTGATGATGAGTCTTATAAATGGGAAATAACAGACTTTGAAAACAATTGGACCCAAAACATGTCATGAGACTCATATGTGTTGCACTCAGATGAGCGGCTACGATATCTGCAATGGTACGTCGCTTGTGGATTGGAGCCGCCTAAAAACTTCGACTGGAATTGAGTGGTGAGAGTTGTATCCCTATCACATCATTGCTTGTCTTGCAAATCTAAAATATGTTTTTCTTGTTTTAATAGCTTATTTCCATTTCAGTATGTAAGTTATATCTAGACGTAGGATAGTGTACAATGTACTCAGCCACTCGGTGTACACCAAAAAAACTTGGGTCAACACCACAAGTACCCTTTTTTTTTTTAAATAAAATAGTCCATGGATTAGGTTAGGAATGTAAAAAGTAGGCTGTACACAAAAAATAAGACCAAAAAAACACTATCTAGAGGTTGAAACCATGGTTTCCACCAAGCCAGGAAAAAGTTTCTGGTTTCCTCGAAATTTCCTAGGTTTCGACCGAAATAGAACCTTCCCTACGATTACTCCTGTCATGTCAAAGGAATAACTATTTCTTGAAACAAGCAACCCAATCATAAACTAACTAGATGCTCAGACAAAGTGTTCTTAAATTTTAATGGATTTGGCTCATTCCGCTCATTGAGAGACTTGACTAAAGACTCAAACTTTAAATTGTTTATGTTAACGAGACAAAAGATATATAATATGGGGAAATGAATGCTCCCTGAACGTGCGGCCCCTGTAACCAAGCACAGAGAGTGAAAAAATGACCCCCCACCCTCATTAAACACAAAAAAACCACCTCTATTTATGCCCATGTGCACCAGCTCATTGGCCCCAATGCTAGGACAGGGGCCACGCAACCAAAGAGAGTTCTTTTTCCCATATTATATTATATACATGCTATATGTGGTAACCTAAATGTTAAAAATTTACTCATATTAAGTTCTGTAGTAAGAATGAGTTTTATGGGTTTCAGGAAAAGTGTCAGTTACCAAACATATCCTTAGGGGTTTAATGGTCTTTGTAATTCTCTAGAACCTTTTCTCCATTGTTATAAATAAAGAGGGCCAGTGTCATGTTAGACACAAGTCATTGCCTCATTCAACATCGTATCAGAGCCTTAGGATCCAAAACCCCAAGGCTCTCCCTCTTCTCCATTTCTTTGCCTCTTTCTCATTTCTCTCTCTCTCTCTCCCAGCGCCTCCTTCATCTGTGCCACCTTCCATCTCTCTTCATCTGCTTCTCTCTCGTGGCGGGAGCTTCTTAAACTACCAAGAGGGTTTCTAACCTCTACCCATCCTTCCCCTGGGCTCTCAGACTCTCTTCTATAATGATTTGAGAGATCCAGAACCTTTTTTTCATCACTTTTTCAAGGTTTTCTCCCTGAGAACGTTTTTTCATTGTCCCCATTCAATGCTCCGATCGTTTTGATGTTTAATGCGATTGATGCCACTTATCCTTATGGTGGTATATATCGACTAGTTTTTCGTTTGAGGTCTCTGTTCTAGAGTTATCCCCAAAACCGCTTTCCCAGGGTTTTACCCTTTATCGATTTTTGGGTTTTCTAGCTTTTTTTGGTTATTTTGGTGTTTCTCTATCTCCGGCTAGTCTCTTCTATTTGCACAGCCCCCTTAAGTAGCAACCATGTCTACCATCTCATCTGCTTCTACTGGCGGAGACACCACGGCTCTTCCTACCTTTCATCCTTGTGCTATCAGGCTTGATGGCACAAACTACCTTATGTGGTCACGCTTAGTCAGCATCTCCATCAAGTCCCGTGGCTATTACGGGTACCTCACTGGAACCACGAAGCGTCCACAACAGGTACTTAGATTAACAAGTGAGAATGTGCCAACTGTCTGTTTATGGCCTTTCTTGTTAACACCATGTTGCCACAGCTTTCGCAGGGCTATCTCCTCGACTTTGCCGCGAAGATCTGGAAGTTTGTCCAAGATATCTACTCCCAGGCAAGGAGTGATGCTCAGGTCTTTGACCTTCGCAAGAAGGTTCGTGATCTGAGGTAGAGAGGGCTCACTCTGTCACAGTACTACTATGAGTTGTGGTCACTATGGATTGAGTTGGATTTCTATGAGTATACTCCTTCCACCGCTAAAGATGTCACCAAGTTTTAGAAGCGAGAGGACAAAATCAGGGTCTATGACTTTCTGGCAGGTCTGAATGTGGAGTTTGATTAGTTGCGGTCCTAGGTTTTAAGTCGTGACCCCTTTCCTACCTTGGATCAAGCCTATGCTGTGATCCAACTTGAGGAAAGTCGACGTACCACTATGCTTCCACAACAAGCTACCACTCCTACTGAGAGATCTGCACTTGTTTTTGGCACTCAATCCCTTGGTGCAACCCCACAATCTGGTGGCTCCTCTACTAGGACTCCAATGAAGTGCAATTACTATGAGAAGGAGCATCACACCAAAGAGCACTACTGAAAGCATCATGGTCGTCCTACTGATACATCTGGAAAAGGGAGAGGGAAAGGTCGTGCTGGTACTTCTGGGCAGACCGACCATATTGAGAGCCCTAACTCTAACTCTACTCTTAGCTCCTCAGTAGTCTCGCTATCATTTGACGAGCTTACTGCCCTCCGGCGCCTCTTGACATATCTAGACTCTCCTGCACCTGCCACTGCGAGCTCTGCTCATTCCACCCCTTATGGGTCAGGTATCTCCTTTTGTGGCCATATTATGTCTGTCCCTTCTACCCTTTAGATTAACTTTGGGGCTTCTGATCATATGACTGGCCGTTTGTCGCTTTTTTCACAGTACACTACTTGTCCTGGTAACATAATTGTCAAGGCGTCGCCTAGCTAGGCATCCAGGCGGTTTGCCTGGGGCAAGGCGATAGTTGCCTTGTTGCACTGCATGTTGCCTTGTGTTTTTACCCTTATTTATGCCAAATATCATTTAAGTATTTACTGAAGATATTATTCATAAATAAGCAAATACCCCCTATTTGAATCCAATAAAAATAGTTTAAAAATCAAATTCCAAAAGGATAAAAAGTCAACCCCCCAGTCCAAGAATAAAAACTAGATTTTGGTTATATGGGCGATTTTCAACTTTTAAATGCTGAGGTTTTTCTCAATTATGAAAATTTTATAAATTCTATCATGTTAAAACATTGCTAAAAACCAAAAGTCCGGTAAAATAATCTTTTGTTTTGATATCTATAAAATTATTTTCATTTATGCGATTTTAACAATATTCACGCACTTAAAATTAAGTTTGACTGGAGCATAACTTTATCATTACAACTCAGATTTAAGTAATCTTAGACTTGTTAGAAAGTTGGTTTTATGTTATAACTAATACAAAAAGTCTCATGTAAAAATAAAATCATTTGACCAGTCAAACTTATTATAGAACAAGAGCATTTATTTAAATGTTGATATTTTATAACTTAATATGACTTAATGTTAATTTTTTATGATTTAATATGGCAAATTGTTGATTTTTAATAACTTGATGTTGTTTAATCTTTATTTTTTATGATACAAGGTATATATAGCTTACTAAATAATGTTAGAAAATAGGAAAAATAAAAAATAACACTTGTTCGCCTTAAGGCGAGCACCTTCTCGCCTAAACGCTTAGACAACCCTCCACCGCCTTGGTTCGCCTTAGAGCCGTGACAACTATGCCTGGTAATGATAAGGTCAAATTGGCTAATGGGACTTATTCCACTATTCTAGAGAAGGGCTCTGTGGGTTGTACCCCCTCTTTATCCCTTTATACTGTATTGGATGTTCATTCTTTTCCCACTAACATTTTGTCCATTAGGAGTCTTACTTCCAGTCTTAATTGCAAAGTCATCTTTTTCCCATCTCATTGTGTTTTTCAAGATCTGGTGACAGGGGCAACGATTGGCTCTGGTAGGGTATGTAGTGGCCTGTATCTACTTGATGATGACTCGACGTTGGTTTTTGGTCAGGCTCTTCAAACATCTTCTACGTCACCTCCCATCTCTAAGCATAATTGTCATAGTGTCACCTAGGCATCGCCAAGGCGGAGATTTGGCGTCCTGGTGGAAAAAGAAGTTCATGGCAATACTACGATTTACATAACTCACAAATGGCGATCGCCATTGCTGATAGGCGTTGCCATGGCACCGCCATGGATTCCAGGTCATGTCTGATTCACTAAGCAGTCGATTTTTTATAAAATGCAGGGTGATTTTGATAGGGCTATGTTGATTTTCGATGATTTGATGTTGCTTAATGTTGGTTTTATATGTTATAGTGTATACATTGTAGGCTTGTAGCATGCTAAATAACTTTAGAAAATAAGGGAAATAAAAAACTAGCATACTAAATAACTTTAGAAAATAGGGAAAATAAAAAATGACACATGGGCGATTTGACCGCCATGGCAATGCCGTAACGGGTAATTCATCGCCAAATCGACTAGCCACCCCTCCACCACCTTGGATTGATTTGACGCCATGACAACTATGTCTCTAAGTTACTGCAGTGGCATCGTCAGTTGGGACATCCCCCTTTGGGAACTTTAGCTAGAGTTTTTCCTTCATTTAAAAATTGTAATTCGAGTCAGTTTTTTTTGTGAGGCATGTGTTTTGGCCAAACAAACTTGAATCACTTATTCTGCTTCTGGAAATAAAAGTGTCACTCTTTTTTCATTAATACATTCTGATATTTGGGGTCCATCCCGCTGTGTCTGTCAATGGTTATTCGTGGTTTGTCTCTTTTATTGATTGTCATTCTCGGACGACTTGGGTTTATATGATGCGAACCAAGGGTAAGACCTATTGCTTTTAGCAATTTCACCGCATGATTCAGACTCAGTTCAGTGCTACCATTTAGATCCTTCGAAGCGACAATGGCCGGGAATACTTTAAAGGGTCCTTTCAAGCTTACCTTTCCGATCATGGGATGATTCATCAAACTAGTTATGTGGATACTCCAGCTTAGAATGGGGTTGCTAAGTGGAAGAATCGCCACCTTTGTGAGGTAGCATGCTCTCTTATGTTTGAGATGCATGTTCCTCCCCAATATTGGAGCGACGCAATTCTCATTATTGCCTTTCTTATCAACCGAATGCCTTCTCGGGTCTATGCCTTCTGCTCCCCTCTGGATCTTCTCCAAGGTTCCACTGCTTTTAATGTTCCTCCTAAAGGATTCGGTAGTGTTTGCTATGCTCGCAATCATCATCCTCATGGAAAGTTTGATCCTCGTGGTCTCCGACGCATTTTTCTGGGGTATGCTCCTACTCAAAAAGGCTATCGGTGTTTTCATCCTCCTACTCAGCGTTGGTTTGTGACTATGGATGTTGTCTTTCATGAATCTACGTCATACTACACTGTGACACCTCTTTAGGGGGAGTCTCCTTCAATTGTGGAAGATGTGCCTCCATCTCATGAAATTGCTATCCCTGCTAGTATCCCGTTTCAGGGGGAGAGTGACACTCCTACTTCTCTTACTGCGCCTCGGCCAGAGATATATGTGTATAGTCGCAGAGAGCAGACTCAGACCACTACACATCTAGCATCTACCTTACCATGCCAGTCGTCTCCTCTCGAGCCTGATTTTGTCCCCTTGGACCCTGGTAATTCTCCCTCTCCTTTTGTTGATCAGTCGCTTCAGTTGCCTATTGTTGTTCGTAAGGCATTAGGTCTTGTACTTTAAATCCTCTTGCTAAAATTGTTTCTTATGACTCACTCTCTCCTTCCTACTATAGTTTTGTGTCTTCTCCATCCTCTGTGTCCATTCCTAGTACCTGGCAGAAAGTGAGAGCAGACTCACAATGGCAAGCACCTATGGTTGAAGAGATGCAGGCTCTGAAGAAGAATGACACATGAGATCTGGTGTGTCTTCCCTCACAAAAGAAGACAGTTTGGTGCAAATGGGTCTTCATAGTAAAACAAAAGGCTGATGGTACAGTGGATCGGTACAAGGCCAAACTTGTTGCCAAAGGCTTCACACAGACTTATGGGATTGACTACCAGGAGAATTTTGCTCCAGTTGCTAGGATGAACACAATTGGTGTTATCTTGGCTTGTGCCGCCAACTTAGATTGGGATAACAAGTAATTAGATGTGAAGAATGCCTTCATTCATGGGGAACTTGAGGAGGAAGTGTGTATGGACATTCCTCCTGGGTTCACTTGCTCCAGAACCCAAGGGAAGGTGTGCAAGCTGAAGCGTGCTCTGTATGGGCTGAAGCAATCCCCTCGTGCTTGGTTCGGACGTTTCCATTAGACTATAGTTGTTACAGGTACTCTCAAAGCTATGCCGACCATACTCTGTTCATCAAGAGATCTGGTGGGAAGATTGTTATCCTAACAGTCTATGTAGATGATATTGTTATTACTGGTGATGATCTGGCAGAAATCTCTCGCCTCAAGGGATACTTAAGTGAGGAATTCGAGATCAAAGACCTAGGACAACTTCGTTACTTCCTCGGCATTGAAGTTGCCAGGTCTTCTCGTGGGATCTACTTGTCTCAGCAGAAGTATGTGCTTGATCTTCTCTCTGAGGTAGGCATGTTAGGGTGTAAGTTGGCAGACACTCCTATTGAAGCAAATGGTCACCTGAGTAGCAAGGAAGGTGATCCGGCAAATAAGGAGAGATATCAGAGATTAGTGGGGTGGTTGATCTATCTCACTTATATACGCCCTGACATAGCATTTGTCGTCAACCTGGTTAGTCAGTACATGCATGATCCCTACTCGACTCACATGGAAGCTGTGTTGTGTATTCTCCAGTGCTTGAAATCTGCCCCAAGACGTGGCATCCTTTTTTCTCCTCATGATCACCTTAGAATGGAGGCCTTCACAAATGCGGATTGGGCAGGTTCCCCTGATGACTACAGGTCTATTATTGGTTATTGCACCTTTGTTGGTGGTAACCTTATTACATGGCGTAGCAAGAAGCAAGTTGTGGTTGCCCGTTCAAGTGCTAAAGCAGAGTTCTGCGCTATGGCACAAAGCATTTGTGAGCTCCTATGGCTTCATGGTCTTCTCACTGATTTGGCTGTTCCTGCTACCCTTCTTATGCGGATCCAAATCCCAAGGGCTGAAATCGGATCGCTTAGGGCCCACTTAAACACTCAATAAAACAAAGGCAACACCCAATAACAATTGTATTGAAATAAAACTTCAACTAAATGGCAGAATTGCAATTAAGCTGAAGTTTCCAATGAAGGTGGCAGTTTTGTAAATAAATAGAACTTTAGAAGGAAGTGGTAGACTTGTAATTAGATGGAACTAAAGGCCTAGGCTACAATATGCTAGTAAAAGGGTAATTTAGGACTAAGGAGAATAATGAGGAAGTGAAGGGCAATAAGGTTAAACCAGGGGGGTTAAATGCCCTAAACAGCAGTCCACGATTCTTCAAGCTTCTTCTCCTTGTGAGAACCAGAAATCAGCGGAAATAACCTTCGAACCAGACAAGAGAACTCATCAATGGGGCCTTTAATCGGGCTGAAACTCATAGAAGGGTTCGATTATTCCAAGATCTACAGTCTCCAACCGATGGGTGTTCAAACAGAAACCAAAGAGAAAGTAAAACTTCTGCAACTCAGGTCTAATGCAAAGACAGAATCATATGTGAAGTTCTGGTTAGAACTTCCAGCAAAGATCAAATCTTCACTCGCATCCATGTAGAGTAAGTCGTTTCCATTAGAGGGATGAGCCCTTAAAACCTCAAACTGATCTGAAGTGTATCAAGACAGATTGATGGAAGAAAACTGTGGCTGCAAGTAACACCCAGAAAACAGAGTAGTAGTATCGGTTAACGAAAATAGAAAAAGAAAAGAGAAATAGCAATAATAGCAGATCGATGGGGAGGGAGAAGAGGAATAGAAGAGATACGAAGATTTCAGAGAGGGAGGAAAAAGGAGTCGGCAGTCATGGTTCCACACCCAAAAATTCTTCAACCAAGTGTTAATTCTTCAAAAACTTGAATTCTGTCTCTTACTAGCGAATTACATGGCTTATAAAAGAAAACTCAAAGTATCAAAATGGTAACTAATTTAAAATGGAAACTAATATAAAATTAGAAGCTACCTAATACAAAAAGAAATTGTTTCTAAATCCAAAGAGAATCAAATCAAAAGATTTTTTTTTCCTATGTCCATCGTGCAACTACATCAGCTCTCCCGGTCTTAAAAGAACTCGACTCCGTCGAGTTAGGTAGTGCTCCCAAGATACCCTTGTAAGTTGCTCGTTGATGAGTTGGCACGTATCTCGAAGCAGGAGATGGAAACATAACACCAAGAGGAAGGAAAGTAGACTGACGTGTCACTGGAGCAGGAGTCAATCGATGACATGGCATGTCGGATAATGCGTGTGACCTCATTAAGTACATACGACCTCCTTGCTTCACCTTGATGGTGTTCTGTGCGCCATCATAGAGAATGCCTGCATGTCACTGCCAAGGTCACCCTAGAAGAATGTCACAGTGTGCCAATGGGGTGACCAAACAAATGACATGGTACTGTATCAGCCCAAACTGTAAGTGTACTCGAACAACTGCAGTGGCCTCTTCTCGAGCTGTGGGTCCAAAACCTCGCACGTGAATCTTCTTGAAAAGTTGCTTCTGTGGAAGGTTGTGTGCTCGAACAAATTCAGCAGATATGAAGTTTGCTTCTGCCCCAGTATCAACAACTGCATGAACATCAGTATGGTCGGAGCCGTGCAGGAGAGTACCCTTCTGTCTGAAGAGAGGAGCCTTATCAACTAGTTTATTCGAAAAGGATGAAAGGCTAGTTGAATGAGCTTCTACATCCTCATCTTCATCATTGACAATATCATCGTCCTCGAGGGGATAAGGATATAAATGAGATTCATCTTCACTCTTCTCTGTCGGTTGCTTCTCAGCTACGTTCACAAAACGAGTCCTGTTGGGACACTTGTTGGAATAGTGACCCTTCTCGCCACAACTATTGCATATGATATTCTTCACCCCAACACTATCCTTGTTGAACTCTGATCTTTTCTCTTCAACTCTGCGAGCTTTAGGCTTCTTTTCCTCCATACATAGTGGAGGTCTATAAACTGAAGAAGTCTTGAGCATACCCTTCTAATAAATGGACTTCTCTTCAGTTATCTTGGCATGAGCCGCTACCACATTAACAGACCTGAAATCAGTGTTAGCCAACTCAAGTCGAATCTCAGTACTTAACCTACTGATATATCGCATCACTCGTTGCTGGTCTGTTTCTTGAAGTCAACACCTTGAAACAGTTTGTGGAATTCGAGGGTGTAGGAATCCAAATCTTTGTTCCCTTGTTGCAAGTTAAGTAATTTATGGAACATTACCTTTTCATAATTAAGAGGAACAAAATTTTCAGTCAGGATTTGCTTCATGACCTCCCAATTGGTAACGGGTCTAAGTCTTCTGACAAACCTTGCATGTAATACATCATCCCACCATGAACATGCATACCCAATAAACTTGGTGATAATGAGTTCACACTTCTTCACGTCTGGAAGAGACTTATACGCAAAAATTCTCTCCACTTTGGTAAGCCACTCAAGAAATTTTTTAGGTCCCTTTTCACCACTGAACTCGGGAACCTCAACTTTGATGCCATAATCTCTCTCAGAAAATTGCCAGGTAACATCTTAGGGAACAATTGAATCAAGTTGCTACCTTTGAGGTGTTTTCGATCCGTAAAGTGTTGAGCTGAGGAGGTAATGTAGAGGATCCTTCTTCAGCTCGCTTGTCGGATCTCTTCATAAAGGCAATCATCTCTTCCATAAACTTATCAAACTTGGCTTCAGTCCTCTCAAGCCTAGCATCAGTATTCTGTTGGTTCTCGGCTAACTTGCGATACAATTTGTTCAACTCAGCATTGGTAACGTTACCTGTCATGGTTAGGGAAGTGCAGGAAATTTTGCTCTGATACCACTTGATGCAGATCCGAATCCCAAGGGCTGAAATCGAATCACTTAGGGCCCACTTAAACACTCAATAAAACAAAGGCAACACCCAATAACAATTGTATTGAAATAAAGCTTCAACTAAATGGCAGAATTGTAATTAAGCTGAAGTTTCCAATGAAGGTGGCAGTTTTCTAAATAAATAGAACTTTAGAAGGGAGTGGCAGACTTCTAATTAGATGGAACTAAAGGCCTAGGCTACAATATGCTAGTAAAAGGGTAATTTAGGACTAAGGAGAATAATGAGGAAGTGAAGGGAAATAAGGTCAAACCAGGGGTTAAATGCCCTAAACAGCAGTCCACGATTCTTTAAGCTTCTTCTCCTTGTGAGAACCAGAAATCAGTGGAAATAACCTTCGAACCAGACAAGAGAACTCATCAATGGGGCCTTCAATTGGGCTGAAACTCATGGAAGGGTTTGATTATTCCAAGATCTACAGTCTCCAACCGATGGGTGTTCAAACAGAAACCAAAGAGAAAGTAAAACTTCTGCAACTCAGGTCTAACGCAAAGACAGAATCAAATGTGAAGTTCTGGTTAGAACTTCCAGCAAAGATCAAATCTTCACTCGCATCCATGTAGAGTAAGTCGTTTCCATTAAAGGGATGAGCCCTTAAAACCTCAAACTGATCTGAAGTGTAGCAAGACAGATTGATGGAAGAAAACTGTGGCTGCAAGTAACACCCAGAAAATAGAGTAGTAGTATCGGTTAACGAAAACAGAAAAAGAAAAGAGAAATAGCAATAATAGCAGATCGATGGGGAGGGAGAAGAGGAATAGAAGAGATATGAAGATTTCAGAGAGGGAGGAAAAAGGAGTTGGCAGTCATGGTTCTACACCCAAAAATTCTTCAACCAAGTGTTAATTCTTCAAAAACTTGAATTCTGTCTCTTACTAGTGAATTACATGGCTTATAAAAGAAAACTCAAAGTATCAAAATGGTAACTAATTTAAAATAGAAACTAATATAAAATTAGAAGCTAACTAATACAAAAAGAAATTGTTTCTAAATCCAAAGAGAATCAAATCAAAAGATTTTTTTTTTCCTATGTCCATCGTGCAACTGCATCACCTTCTTATGAAGCTCTTTTGTGACAGCAAATCTACCATTAGCATTACTCACAACCCTATCCAGCATGATCAAACCAAGCATGTGGAGATCGATCGACACTTCATCAAAGAGAAGTTGGATATGGGCCTTATCACTGTGCCTTTTGTTCCCAGTAATGAACTAGCTGATGTATTTACTAAAGGTCTTAGTAGTAAGATGTTTCATCCTATTATCTGCAAGTTGGGCATAAGTGATATCTATGCACCAACTTGAGGGGGAGTGTTGTAATAATGGGTTTTATGGGTTTTAGGAAAAGTGTCAATTACCAAATGGACCCTAAGGGGTTTAATGGTCTTTATAATTCTCTAGAACCTTCTCTCCATTGTTATAAATAAAGAGGGCTGGTGTCATATTAGACACAAGTCATTACCCCATTCAACAAGTTCCAAAAAGGTTTGTGCCCATGATCTTCTTAGTATCAGTAGTTGACAACACTTTGACATTGTGCCGAAGCATAGTTTTTCCATAAAAATTATGTACAAAGAAAAAACTAGCAGTTAACCCACAGGTCAACCCAGTGATGGCCACCTGCTCTCCCAGCAAATGGGTGAATGGGGTTTCAACCTTCCAGAACATCACCCCATAGCAATGGTTCATTGGGGCTTCCTTCATATATGAATCTGGTGGTACTAAAATTACCACCTAGATACAACAGAAAACTCCCACTGCTTGAATTGTGCTGCAATTACACCCCTCATATAGGAATCTTTCGGCCCATAAACTCCCACAATCATCTGTTCTTCAAGAAAGCTAACAAGCTTGCACTTAATCAAGCTATAGATTTGAATAACATCACTTTCCCAAACCATTCAACCAGCCATGACAGACATAAAAGTTGCTGCTAAATCTTTAAAATATCATGGGAACCCAGAAAAGAGAGCATGGAAATCTCCATTTATAGTCCCTGACAGCTTTTCATGCTTCACATTGGTGTGGTCCATCGGACCAGCAATGCCCTTTGGATAGGATTCAGCTTTTGAGCACTATAAGTATGTCAATGAAGATTTTACAAGTTAAATTCTTCAAATTCATCCCATCTTCCTCGCAATAGTAAGCTCTACTCTGCTTTCTGTCATATATGTCTCAAATGGCTCATGTCGATTAGCTTTTCTTCCCACCCCCCCCCCCCAAAAAAAGAAAAAGATTATTTTTTTGATCAATTAACATAGATGTGTTGGTAAAACTATGCCAAAACAGGAACTTTATATCTAACAAGTGATATACATGAGCTTACAAAGTATAACTCCAGCCCCAAAACTGCCCTCCATGAGCCCCAACACCAGAATCTCTTTAATACACTCTCTCACTGCACAATTGGATATGGACCTACATATGCAAACTCACTCCAAACCCCTTCCCAGGCTATAGCATCTGCCAAGGAATTTGCACTTCCAGGTCACCAAGAGAATGAGATGTTATCCTTCACTCCTTGTTACATAATGAGATGTTCTCCCTACCCCTTTCTTCATTTCCTTGATGTTACAGCTATTTAAATGTTTACTGATAAACCTATTGAGCGTGTTTGTTCTTTGTTGCATAATTAATATTTCATTTTAATGGTTACATTTCCCACTGGACTGACACCAATATCTTAACAAAAGTCCTTAATTTCTTTTATTTGGTGTTAATTTATTTCCCTCGGTGCTTTGTCACTCAATTTGAGTTCTTAGATGTTAGGACTCTGAAGAACCAGGATCAATTCATAATGGGAGATTTCTCAGTGTTACATAGAGGGTATTCGCTTTGATACATTTTATCTATGACACATAAGCTAAGCAAGTGAAGTAGAAAGCTGCACCAGAGACCCATGACCTGGCCTTTCTAAGGAATGATCTCTGCATTAGAGCATTTCGATAAGAAAGAAAAGGCAGATGAAAACCAAACTAAGAACTGAACATATTGGCAGGACCCGTTTTCACTCCCCAAAGTACATCACGTCAGATTTTAAAGGCTGACCAACCACCTAATCCCTATATTTATCATTTATCATTATGAACATTTTAAATGGAAACTCATTATGTTTCACCCAAATTCACACAATAACTTTTAGATGATGGCCATGATCTAAGCCTTGATCATATTAGAGTGAGTTCAATACAGTCCGCTAGGGGATCAAGGGACTTCCCCAGTTCTTTCTCTTTTCTTTTCCCTTTCTTTATTTTATTTTCTTAAATTGATTCTTCTAGAGGCTCCTGTCATACCCACTTTATCACGTTGATTGTTAATTGATCAGTCTATCCATTTATGTTTGACCCAACCAATCACTTTATTAAGTTCATATTTTACTTAAATTGATCGCCTTTTGGATTTAAAAACTTCAGATGATCATGTTGTTTTCAGAAAAGCTAGCAACAGTTATCAATTCCAGAGCTATTTCTCAAAATCCAGAAACCTGTTAATTGCTAGTTTTTTCTTCATAACTCTCATTTACTCCCTTAACAGTCCTGCTTTGTCAGACATGTCAGATTTTTTCCACCTGTCACAAAGGATTTTCTAGCATAGATTAAATTATTCATCTGTTAGAAAGCTAATACAATTTATGACCAAATGACTCCTGTGCATTGTCTGAGGAAAACGTGTATGGCGGCAATTTAACCATTTTAACAAAACTATCAATCCATCATGTAACCAAACCAATCTTTCATTATCAACGAACTGACTGAATTTCTTTGAATAAAAATAGCTCAGCTGACTAGACACCTTTTCCATGTTCTCGAGCATAGTTGTCAACACGTTGCCTAGGTGTCCAGGCCCAATCCAAGGCAGCAGCACGCCATATTTGATGCAGGAAAGGCGATAGCCTTGGTCACTTGGGTGTTGCCTTGACCTGCCTTGTGGCCTGGGAAGACGTCATATTCTATGATGTGTTTTATTTTTATTTTTTACATTATATAAAATTAATTCTAATTCTAACCCTATTATTGGTTTGTGCACAAGATTATGAAGCACATGTTATAAATGGAATCATACTTACATGGTTGCATGCTCTACAATTCTGTTTCTTAATTATTTGTATCATGATCTTGTGTATTGCTTTTTTTTTTTTTTTTTCATATGCTTAGGGTAATTTACATCCCCCTCCCCTGTGTTTTCAAAAATTACACAAACCTCCCCTGTCAGATGACACCATTAGTAGGGTGTTAGTTTTAGATGTTAAAAGACGATTTTAGCCTCTTGTAATTCAACCACAATTCAAATACCTATTTTAACCTTATATTTCTTCTAAAAACTATTTTCCCCAAAATGGTTGTGAAAACCAAACGTATCAAGTGAATGAGATATTCACCATCTCCGGCGAAGGTGAGACAGTTGCAGGCGACGGCGACGGCGACGGTGACGGTGAGGTGTTTTCCTTCTTTCTCTCTCCTTTCGTTCTGAGTTTCTTCTTCTGGTACTGTTAATTCTTTTTTATTGTATTTTGGTTCATGGGGGCAGTGATTCTATATGACAAAGGCACAAGCATCTTTACTTGCTTAACATTTGGTGGTTTGAACCCAAATAGGGTTGGATTTGATCAGTTGGATCAAGAAGACCAGATCTGGTCTAATTTACAGAAAACGTAGACGAATTGGAAGATCAGTTGGGTAAATCGCTCATCATTCGGGTCTTTCTAGAAAACAGAGATAGATCCATAGATTACCCAAACAAAAAAGGAAGGTAATTATAGAATTTAGCTTGATCGGCACAACTGAGGTGCATTGGAAAGTGATCTGTGGAAGGATTATTTGCAGAAGAATCGAAGATTGGAATGGGTTGTATCTTATTATTGTATTTTCAAGATAGGAAAGAGATTGATTGAAGTGATCAGGAGATCAGGAGAAGGATTGGTTAATTGCTGATATGAACGGAAATGAGCCAGCGAAGCTCGATGATGAGCAGATTGCAGAGTTACAGGAGATATTTTGCTCCTTTGACCGAAACAATGACGGTAGCTTAACTCAGAGATCAAATGCTGGTTTGAACCCAAATAGAGTTGGTTTTGGTGGTGTAGGATTTATATTTTTCAAATAACAATCTCTCGATCTATTTTCCTTATTTCTGCAACAGCATCCCATCTCTCCAAAGCAAGCAGCATGGATTCCAATTTTCAAGTTCTTGTAAATATAACAGGAGCCCCTTAAAATTCTCTATAACTATGGATAATGGTCAACAATGGTGACTTTATGATCAACTTTCTTTGCTTCTTGTAACAACCATGCTCGATTTAAGAAATTTACCATGCAAGAGTAGTGCTTCAAGTACGGCAACTAGGAGTCCACAAACTCCCACTACAAATGCTACTGCGGCAACTAATACTACTACTATTATGGAGTTTCCACTGCCAATACCACCCAAAAATACCAACGCAGGGGATTCAGACAATCACTAGTAATTCAAAGGATTAAGGGAAAGACGAAACCTTAAATAGAAGAAAGTAGAGACTAGAGATATGTCATCTGCCAATGATCCACAAAAACAGAGAAGGGCCGAAGGTCCAAAAGTCTCGGCAACAACAGAGCTTCGATTGCCGTCGACAAGGAAGGGATGAGGTTTCTCACCAATTAGATTTTCAGAAATGGGAAAGATGATATCAGGGTAAAGGGTAAAAATGTAAAAATACAATAATAAGGGTAATATGGGTATTAAAAAAATATTGTACAAATTAAACGGTAAAAAATTAACAGAGTGAGCCTACTTGTAAAATTTAACATACTACAAGGGATGTGGATGTAATTTTTGAAAACACAGGGGAGGGGGATGTAATAAGAACAAAATACAGGGGAAGGGGATGTAAATTACCCTTTATTATTTGTTAGTTTCTCATCCTAGGGCATTACTAGCATAATTACATCACATTGAATTTACATATTTACATTAAATTGATCATATTGCATTACTATCATAACTATATTTATGGCATAAATACCACGTATAATGCAGCCTAGGGAAAAGGGAACCTAGGCAACGCCTAGCCGAGCGCCTAGGCACCGCTCCACTTCCTTGGGTCGCCAAGCTTCCTTGACAACTATGTTCTCATGATCAGAAGGGGAACCCCATAAACATAAAGTGACCATTGCTTGAAACAACTATTTAAACATACTTCAGTTGACAGATATATTGTTATAAAATACTGAATCATGCATGAAATAACAATAACAACAGCAAAGACATTCACATAATACCTGCATTGAACGCAGTAATGCTCTTAAGTCTGCATTTTCTGCCATTAGTTCTTGCTTCTTCACCTCATAAGCATCCACCTGCCAGTTAAACATATGGTGTGACACATATGGTGTGACCTTATGGGAACACTAGAAACAAAAATTCAATAAATGCTCAGTCACCTAGAGCACCCCTAACATGTGTTAAGATGTATACAACAAATTGAATTACACTTCCGCTCAGAAATCTAATTCCAGCCCATAAATATCCTGTGCCATCACACTAATTTCCACTCCTAAATTAATTAAAGCTTAAAAAAGAAAATGTTACATATCCATCTTTCATACAATCATCTTGTAGAAGTCATTGTCTGCCTTCTTTCCATTCCATGTCCCACGTTGTCGCCCTTCTTTCTGTAGACATCATCAACACAGTTATTGAATGTCATCACATTCTCCAAACTACACAATATATCCATGCAACTAATAATTGACCAATGAATACCTGAAGCAAATTCATTATCTCCATGCCTGACCTGGATTCCTTTTTTTTCTCCATCAACACTTGGTTCAATCTCTCCTGCAAAGCAGAGTGCTTTGTAAAGAATTCATTTTATACTATCTTCATTACTTCACGACAGGGATGACAATGGAGCAGATTCAGAACCAGTATCACCAAAACCATACCCGACCACCCAGACAGACATGCACAAGGATTCCCAAGTATATAAGAAAACCAGGGTGGGTAAATGGAGTGGAGGCGGTACAACTGAGGTTTCTCAAATAAGATATCCCACCATTACCCGGTAAAAGTCATACCATACCCAAACCCTTGGGGGCAGAACAGGGTGTGCGACCACTTTAACCGGCCAAATTGCCATTCATACATCATGATCTCACTGCGTGAGCCCCATCAGTTACAACATACACATAAAGTCACTTAGGAAAAATATGGAAAGGAAATGGAGAGGATCGTACCTGCAACTTTATGTACTCCTTTTCCTTTTTCTTCATTTCATGTATTTGCTGAGTTCGTACTTGCTTTATAAGTATCAATGGTCAAGGTTAATATTTTCAGGACTCAAGACCCATTCATGTCAATGTTTCAAGCAGAAAATAATGCGGCCAGTAAGGAAGGAAACAAAGCATACTTAGATCCTAACCTGATTACCAATGACCATTTTTTGAAATTCATCCCGTTCCTGCTGCAATTTTTCTAATTGTGCCTTTAAAGCTGCAGTGGCCTTGGCTTCCTGTTTATATAAAAAACAATAAGAGGAATAGCACAACACAGAGCTTATATGAAATGATAGATAGTAATACTGAAACAAAGAATTGAATCTAAAAAATATTTAGCCACTGACATTTCGAGCAAGAGTGGCCAACTCTCGATCTTTAGCAGCTAACTGTGCCTCAAGCCTCTCCACTTTGGCCTCTAATCTTGATATGTCAGATAACAGCCTATAACAGAAAATGCCATAAAATTTAGTAAGTAAAATGAAATTCAGGATATCATGCTGTCCTAAGACTATTGGGATACGCACAAAAGGGATCAGGATGAGCTAGATAGAATTTTATGATGAGAAGGAAAAAATTTTAAGGTTTCATATTCAAGAAAAACTTGAAAGAAGATTTAATTGAAAAAACTGTGGTAAAAATTAATAATGGAGAAAATTAAGATCTTGCTACAATGCAACATACATTGTACCCAAAACGAAAAAAATTCTACTTTACTGCGAAGGACACACTAGAATGGCTTTCACCTTTGTCTCTGTTCATTCGAGGATTCCCTAAATTCAATATCCCGTTGTCTTTGTTGAAGCAGAGAGTAAATGCAATTGCATGTACGGGCAATAGAAACCTACCGCACAAACCATAGAGAAAACAGCACAAGTCGATCAGAACAACACAGTCCAGAAAAGACGGAATATTTGCAAGAAGAGCCAGAAAATCAGTAAACTTCACCGGATCAGTGGCAAATAGATCAAGAGATGCTGGGAATCCAAATGTAACCAATGTCTGATTCAGATATTTTGCGCAATGCTCCAAGTTCCCAGCATCAGCAAATGTGTACTGCCTGAAAACAAATCAGAACCCTAGGAAAGAAAAATACAGAAAAAAAAACCCTAGAAAATCAAAGAGAAAACGATGGAAGACTTACCCGATGCCAAATCCGGACTGAATAGAAGCCTGCATCGATTTAGGAAGAAATCACAAATCTGAAACAAAGCGCTTAACTTCAAACCCATTGCTAGAGAGTATTGAAGATCATACCCGGAGATCGAATTCTGAATCAGTTGAAGACATTTTAAATCTCTTCAAGCTGGCTGTGGCGCGTGAAGAAACAGAGCGATGAGAGAGGGATTTTACAAGGTCGAGCCTCCGTTTTTAAGATCTGAAAGAACAGAAGTTGTCACTGTTGGGAAATTTGAAATCGTGATTAGAAATAGAACGGATGGATTAATGTGGAAATAAAATATATATGTCACTAGATGTGGTCAACTGCTGTTCATTTCACGACGAGAGTGGTGATTAGTGTGTATGGCAACATGTCTATTTTAAATTAGTACAAGTCAAATATTTTTTGCGTTTCTGCTCATATGGACTACCTTTGTACAAAAAAGGTTCTATAATTAATTGGAAAATAAGTATTGATGCTATTAAAAGAGAATAAAAACATGTATGGAATGCATATTAACATAAGTATATTGTATATTTTGTAGTGGTGGTGGACGTGGTGATAGTAGTGAATGTCAGGCATCAATGAGTCTCTATCTAAGCGGTTTGATTCATCTTCTCAATCTCCAACCATATCTTTTATTGCAACGGCGATTCAGCAAATTCCTAGTGGATTACATTGGCGACACACTCTCTCTCTCTCTCTCTCTCACATACATTAATACATTATCGTCCCTATATAAACGGAGTAGCTCCTATGACTAATATGAGTTAGGCCCAATTGGAAGGTAAAAGAATCAAGCACAGTTATTGTTGGATATTATAACATTTAATGTATGTCCATCAATTCCAATTAATTTGATTACACTACTTACTTGTATTATGTACTTATTATAATTATTGTTAAAACTTTAAATGTACACTGAATTACCAACCACGTTAATGTAAACAAGGTTTATTGGTCTCTAAAAAGAGCAGCAACAATCCAATCAAATATATATCTTTGAGTTTTTGATTCAACATATGATGATAATGATAGAGAAATAACTGCAACATGTTGTTTAGAAGGAAATATAAATCAATCAGAGGACAGAAAGACAAGGTACAAAAATTTAAAGGGTCGCTTCTTACTCACAAAGCCATTTTTGAGTGCGCTAAAGTCAAGATCCTCATCTACTTCTTACTCCCTTTCTTGAAACTGAAGTTACAAAAAAGGGGGACAAAACCCTACCAGTCGGGCGCAGGGAACTCCCAGATTGGTGCATGCACAAAAAGATAGTGTTGCCCCTCGTATGTATAGAAGATGCTCCTATGGACCCTCCTATTGACCCGTGCATTTTGCATACATTGCATTAGGTTGGTAGCGTTCTCTTGCCCTATAAAAAATATATTACTAAAAAAAATCAAGATTACAACTTATCCAATTCATCCATGTACAAAATTCATTTTATTAAAAAAAAAAAAAGGCATATGAATCAAAATTTCTAACCAAGGAAAAAAGAAAAAGAAAGTGCAAAGAAACAATAACCAGACCAAGAACAATTCAACTATTCCATGAACTAACACAAAAAAGGAAAAAAGGGCCACAGGGAAGAAGGAGAAGTGTAACTTCATATGGGTTATTTCACCTCCTTCTAACATGGCTTGTGTTATACTCAAGCCCTAAACATATCTTGTGTGCTTGACTATAGATGAACCACAAGAGGGGTATAGTGTCAAGGACTACTCGTTAGCATCATTTTTCTGACACGAGGGAAGGAATGACCCTATTTGCAAGTGTTACTCGTGCTGAGGCAATTGTAAGGGTTATAGATCTCCAAGGAAGTCAAAATAAGTCTTCTGTCATTAAGGGGATTCACCTAAACCCGAGAATTGAATCACACTGAGGTTGGCCCACACCCTTGTACAGGCCCTAGAAACCCCCAGTGCAACAAGGTGAAGTTGTCCCAACTATGGTGGTTACATGTACCCACACCGGTAGGAGTATTGTGACAAAATAAGTTATTTGGCCATGGGGCCTGGGCCCACGCACCCATGCACCTCAGACCACCCCCAATAGGTGATACAACTTACAAATGGGTGGATTAATAGGTTAGATTACCCCAAAGTGGGCCCACTAGTGTCAATTGGGGAATTAATCCAATAATGGGAAAAACTCCATTTATTTCCCCAAACAAGCTTTAGTGAACTTAAGTTTCTATATAAGGAGCTATTAGCTCATTTGTTTCACAAATTTTAAAGGAAAGAGAAGAAGAGAAGGGAGAAAGAAGAAGAAAGAGAGAAGAAGGAAGGAAGCAAGGGAGAAGAAGGAGCTTGAAGCAAGGGAGGAGATCACCTCCACTCACCTACACATTAAGGTGAGTAAACTCTCTCCCTCTACCTCTACTTGCTCTCTCTCTCTCTCTCTCTCTCTCTCTCTCTCTCTCTCTCTCTCTTTTACCCCATTCTCCACCCAAGCTAGCTAATTGGAACCCTAGCCAAAATCTCCATCTCCTAACTAATTGAATTACAAATTAAAGTGGAGATTTTGTGTAGGAGACCTAATCTAACTAATTGAACCACTCACCTTTGAGTGTGGAGACCTAATAAAGAAAAGCCCCAATTTAAAACCTTAGATTTAGCTATTTGAACTGTAGATTTGAGAAATTGACCAAGTCCCCTATGATCTAGAATCCTAACTTAGCTGTAGGTTGGAGGATTGGTGAAGGGAGACCTAGACTAAGGGATTTAGGTGGTCACATTTGGGTTTGGGGACCCAACCCATGGAATCCCTCACCGAATTTTTTAAATTGGGTAACCTAAACCCTAATTGGGGAAATTAACTAAAATCCCTATGATATACCACCCTAATTCAACTATAAATTTGGGTAATTGATGTAAGAATAGATTAGAGGAATGAGGTGACTATATTTGGGCTTAGAAACCCAATATATGCAAACCTTAACCAATTTTCCCCCAATTGAGTAACACAAAATCCTAAATTGGGAAAAATGACCAAAACTCTAAAATCTATGTAACATATGTGACTAATTACATCATTTCTAAGATGATTAGTATATGCATGTGTTGCATGCATAAAATCTAACCTTAGAATAGGCAAACCATGTGTTGGGGGTACAATCAACACCATAAAAGGGAATTACAAGCATACACAATTTTGACCTAAAAGCCCCTTTTGTTTCCAATGAATGGAACCTTCAAGTGGTGAGGCTACGTGTCGTGAGGTCATCGATAGTATACGGCTCGTGGAGATGAGAGGCGAATGGGTGTTGTGTTTCATTTTATGGAGTATTTACTTTTAATTTATTTATGCATGATCATGTTGTTTCTTTAAATCTATGTTATATGGCAATCCTTTTTAAGTTGAAGTATATTGTTGTATGTGTGTGTGTGTGTGCGTGTGTGTGTGTGCGTTTTTGTGTGTGTTAATGGTTCAACATTGTTATCTCATTGAGAGTGGATGTATACGAATGTTGTTGTGGAGCACGGGGTGGCCGAGGGTGGTTTTCGACATCGTGTCTCCTTGTATGGATTATGGATGATTGATAATTGTGCACATCATGTAGTATGGTTAGGATCACAGATCTAGGTGCTACAACCCCTTGTCAATATGGGAAAAGGTACTGGCTAATCCCACATGTGATAGGTCCGATGATCTAATTTTGGAATACCACGTCCGCGGTATGAGGTGATTGTTGTTGAGGTAGACATACACAACGTGGCCGATAGTAATTCCGGTTTTGAGGCAACTAAGGATTATTAATAGGGCTTACCAGGTACCGGAGTACAAATGTAGGGACCGGTATGCTCTTGTTTTGCAATTAGCTTCTATAGTTGGATGACTGATGATGCATTCTGAGACCAAGGATACCACCTATGTTGCAATAGCACTAAGAACCCATCTGGACTTTGATTGTTATTAGACTTGTGTAATAATAATTCTACATTCCAATCATAACCACCTTACTATTGTGATGTGATTTATTTTGCATACTAGATTTCATTGGGTTAGGATAACAAACCCATGTGCTACAACCCTTGCCAGTAGGGGAAAAGGTATTAGATAATTTATTTTTATTTTAGTTCATTTCATGAATTTTTTTATCTTAAAGTACTACATTGGAGATCCTGGTTGGATTCTTGGATATGAGATCATGTCCAAGTCACCGGCCTTTAGATAACTTAAGGTGCGGTGTGACAGCTTGTCATTCAAACATAAAACATACTGTTATGGCAAAAAGTGCTCATCATTGGGAGCGCAACATCTGGACTTAGCAGGACGACGTGATCAAGCACGACTGGTCTCAGTTTGGACCAATCGATTGCCCTAGTCATGGACGACCTACATTCCCAGTTGACAAAAGTCATATCGGTCAGATATAACCCGATCGACCCACATTCATATTGGGCCAGTTACAAAGCAACTGGTCTCCGATCAACCCACATTCGTGATCGGACCAATTACCAAGCGATTGGTCTACACCTACATAAGAGGAATGGTGTGCATGGACAGCCACGCCATATCGAAATCGAAGCTACAACTAGGAGCTATCTAAGCAAAGATTAAACGGTTCCGCTATAGCCACGCTTTGAACCTAGCTACAAGTAACCCACCATCAGGCGCTGGGGATGAGTAGGTCAACAATCGAGCCATCGAATACAGGTCACTCGACATTTGATCTTTGTGAGATTCCTCAGCGGAGTATGCCCTTAATGAGAGGAACCATCCAAATCTAGTATATAACCCCTAAGCAAAGATCAGATCTGTCCTAATTGGAGAAGGATGCTCAAGAGAAATCCAAATCCTCCCTGGAAGGAAAGATATCTCCCTAGATAAGTGGGACGAGAAGGGCTCCCATAAGTAGGATGTCTTCTAGATTCACTCTCTTAGTACATCTCTTGTTATATATGGACTCCTACTAGAACTAGGGAAGCACTCCAAATTGGGCTCTCTCCATTGCTGTCATTCCTCAACTATAAATAGGCAGGTAAAACTCCTTTAAAAGAGATTGACACTTTTCCATTCTTATTGGAACTAATATTTGCAGAGAGATCTAACTTAGGCATCAGAGAGTCTCCCATTGGATTAGCTCAATGCTCACTCTCTTGTGTTTATTCCTCTGTGTAAGTTCCGAGAGCAGCCTAGGAAGATTTCTTGCCGCAACAGATTGGCAGCATTTTGGGGAAGACTTACTTATTAAGCCACCCGCTCAAGCAATGATTCTACATAGTGAATGTTCTATATCTACCCTTCCCACCGGCCAAGGAGGCCATGAATATCAAGCAGAACAAGCACATATTGTGAAGGACCTCGTCAATCGGTGGATGGTCAGGTTCCACCAACAAGAGAGACCTTGCCTCCACTAACATTGCTCACTTTGTGGAACCCTGAGGCATCGTCTACCAATGCATACATGACTTACAATTCCAAGTGCTACAAACCAATGAAATGTTCTGAAGATTTCTCTGTCTGTGTGGGTCTGCCATACCCGAAGGGAGACCACCAGCTAAAGCGTCGGCCATTGCACAACATCTGAGGCCAGCAATTGACCGCAACAACATGTGATGGATGAATTTTGTAAACATCATCATCCAAACTCAATGTGCATCAATCACCAAGGAGATGAGGGAGTTGCACGGGACCTCCAAGTGGACATCATTAGTAGAACCTTTAGCCCTCCACACCCCAAGGACCGTTAGCAAATCTTCGCAAGGCAAGACCAAGGGAACCCGAGTGATAGAAGTACAGACCCCGCATGGGTCAGTCAGAAGATCCGCCTCACGGGCTCGAAGCCCTACTCACATAATCGACCTACCTGGAGAAGAAAATACTAGAAGGTTGATCTACCACTAAGGATTAGCCCGATCAGAAGAGCGAGCTACTCGGGATATAGTTCTCCTCGAGCCCCAGATCAGGATCAAAGCATTTATCAACAATGTCAAGGAAGAGAAGAAAATCCACGACGTTGTGACTATCATCAAACTCCAGAGAGACCATGTGGGAACTAAATTACTGTCTAGAGGCAAGTGGTCATGAAGACCACAAGAGAGAATTGACTAGGCATGAAGTGCATCAATCCCTTGAGCGATCCAAAGCATGAGAGTTGCTCAAACAAAGCCCACTCAGTTTGAAGTCATTTGTCCCAAAAGGGAAACGAGTTTGGAGTGCCGTATTCGTGAGTTGGATGAGTGTAAGCACCCAATTTTGCCATCCACCTTGAAGAATGATCGGTTCTTACTCTACATTAGAGGAGAATTTAGGCCTTTTATGATGACTCAGATCTGACAGCAACCCCAAACCCTAATATAACCTAAACTCGACAGCAACCTAAAACCCTAATCCAATCTGAAACCCAGCAATAACCTGAAACCCTAATTCAGCCCAAAACCTTAATCAGGCCCAAAATCCTAATCCGGCCCTAGACCTTTTTGCACGTGATATTAGTGTGTTGTATATTAAAGAATCGATTCGAAGTACCCTCTGATGGTGCAGGAATGACATGAATAAGGATTTTCGGAAAACCCCCAGCTTACAATAGGGTAGAAAATCTTTCCTTACAAATCTCAATTTTTTTCGAGCAAAAATGAGCTTGAAACCCACACCATTGGATAGTTCTTGGAAAGACAATTTCAACTATATATCATACGCAAAAATAGAACCATCGGATCTCCTAGAATAGCTCCCAAAAGTTAGATTGGGATAGACAGGACCAACCCAAGAACCAAGATTCCTCCCAGGCCCGCCAAACCAAATTTCTGTTTGAAATTTTACCAAATTTAGCCGGGTCCGTGAAACATACTCTTTCTTTTGTTGGCGGACTGGTAAAAAATGATTCCATTGTTGGTAGGTCCATCACATTTCATACCGATGGGTCTGAAAACCTATAAATAGTACCTCTTTCTACCATTTTTATTGTGTGAAAGGAATATGGAGACCCTCTCCCCCTGTCTCATGATTTCCTTCCCTTGTGAGCGAGCCTAGTGTGGAGAGAATGATCCTTTCCCAAATTAGTAGCTTCCCTTGCCATTTTTACTATGCTCCTTCACCCAACCATTAGCCCTTTCCATTTTTAGCCTAGCCCAACGTCTGATTCAAGGCCAAAGTTCTGCCCTATTGGGTCTGAATTTTACTTCCTCACGTCGAAATTCTGGAGAAACTTCCAAAGATTCTCGAGAAGCTTGTTAGGTCTTTGAGGTGTCATCAAGGCTTAGATTCTCTAAAGAAAAAGAGCAAGCAACCGAGATTATTCCCACTTGAGTTGGGAGCTTTCACTAGGATTATGTACACATCAACCGGGGTCCACCCCTCTTGACACGAAACAAGGGTTAAGGTCAGGTATAATTTCTTAACAAAGTAGGCATAATATAGACATTTTACTTGTTATATACTAAATGTTTAGTCATGCATGTGTTTAAGGATATATTAGGGAATATTCATATTTAAGCATCTAATAGGATGACCGGTTGGTGTCTAACACATTCCTAACTTCATAATCTGACTTTTACCCTAATCTCTGGACCAAACCGAATCTATCTCGGGTCCATTTCTATGGAACGGGCCTACACCCTCGGTCCTAGGCATTAACCCTAGGTGGTGACCCTAATTTTTTATGATTCCCTATCCTCGAATTGGCCATAAAATTATTATTGAATAACAACCCAAAAAGGGAAAGAGCCTCTTTTTTTTCTATGAATTAGGCCTCCACCTATTTTTCGAGCAGTGATACAATGATGTGGGGCCCACGGATGTGGTCCATCAAAAGGGACCATTTTTTACCCCTACCCTTATAGTGGTGACTCCACTGGGGAATTGTCAAACTTCCAGCATTAGATGCTACCATTAAATACAAGAATATTCCCCTTCAATTTATCTTGTTTTTGAAGACATGGTTGGCTAATCCATTCTTGTAATTGTATGCACTAACTGCATCATGCATCGTGCTCGAAGTGAAATCATGTGACGAGGTTACTCCATGTCGTTCCAACACCCTCGAGGAGGTCCGTGCTTAACATACTAAGTATTCTGAGATTATATGATAGCCACTTCCTGTACAAGAATGTTCAAAGCACAATCATATAACGAGGATGTCCATTATTGTGCAAGCACCCTCGGGGAGGTCTGTGCACTTTATGGCATTCTATGATCGAACAGTGGTACTTTTTACATTACACTTTTTGTACCTACTCACGGTACGGTGGTTCCATCCAGCTCCATGGCTAGTTGTTTAACCTTGTTTGTAGTCATGAGTAATGGGCAATGATGCTACACCCTTGACACCATACCCTCGGGTATATAAAAGGATCACGTACCTTGAGTATATATATCCATCAAGGATAGCCTGTTCAGTCCTATTACATCCACTGCATCCTTGCATCACATAGAAAGTAGATGGAAAACCCCTAGGAACACCACAAACTAGCTAATTAGATTGTTTGAGATCTAGGTTGGAATTTTCTTATAATATATTCGAGTAGTTGGGAAAATGCTCTCTCAAGTGGGTTTCAACTATAGATTCTTTCATGGAGGTAAGAATGTCATCTTGATGGTTTGATAAGTATAACTCTAGGGTGATTCTCATCAACTTGTACGGGGTGCCGAATCATCAACGAGGTGCATTCTATGGACCTCTGGAGGAAAGAATCATCAAGTGGGGTAAATCATAAAGAGCGGAACCTAATGACATAGAATTTCCTATAAGAATTCTTTTTCACCAGGAGCATTGTGTTTGCTTCTGAGTGTCTTGATATGGGTTTAACCAAGAGCCCAATTTATAGTTAAATCTTTATCATCATGCTAATTAAGTTTCTATGAAACTTAAAATCTTTGTCATCATGCTAATTAACTTTGTGTGAAACATTTGATTGCTAATATATATGTAAATCTAAAATCAAACCATCTTTGTGGATTAGTCACGATTCTACTTCCAAAAGATTTCTCAGCGTCCGTGTACTCATCAGGGTAACCGGTTGACTCGCTTAAGTCCAATATCATCCCTTTTAGACAACTTTCTATCAGGTAGTTAGGACTCAGTCAGAATGGAGCCGATTATTAGAGATTCAGTCAATGGTCATACACCAGAAGCAGCATGGGTTCACCACTTGAAAAAAATGCAAGCTGAAAGGGCCGAATTTAAATAGAATGGCACAGATCTTACAAGAAATCAGAAATCCACTTTGGGCTGACCCAATCCCTACCCTAAATGAGCATGCGATACGAAACCCATGTTTACATCAACAGTTTCATATATATAGCCATTTGATATAATTAAAATAAAGTATACATGGGATCATAATTTAAAACACATGTATGATATGGCATTCAACAGTTCTATAAATTTAAAACACTCCAAAAGAAATCAAACCACCACTCACCTCGTCTACTAACTTGGTAAACAATCCCCAAAGAAGAATGCCCAAAGCAACCTGACCAGACCTCACCTGAAGTGATTATCTCTGGCCTATATACAAGGGTATTCAAGTGTTAAAAAATGTCTTAAATGGTACCTAAGAAGGTCCCCAAAAATCTCTAGAACTATAGTTAAAAATAGCTCAGCAGGATCCACCGATAGATGCCACCAGTTGATCAGGTCCCACTTGTAGGTCTCACCTGTGGATGGATCATTCAGAAGTCTGATGATCTATCCACTGGTTGATCTCACTGGTAGGTCAGAGATCTTCCGATGGTGATTGACATGTGGCAGTCGATAGATTGGATTTTAGCCCAAATCCAAATCACCACCTAGCTAAGGCCATTTTGGGTCCATATAGATTGTAGAGGGTCCCTCCCACCTTTCATTCAAACCTATTGGACTTCATTTTCAATGGTGGAATCTGGAGACCCGCTGAATCTCCATTTAAAATCCTAAAAATGGCTTTTCTACCCAAACCACCTATCCTAAGCTGGTTGAGCTTTATTTGTTGGGTTTCTAGGTGTGCATTAGGGTTTTACAAACACAAGGGGGTGTGTCCATTCAAACGTCAAGCTCCAAACTCAACGAAAACCCAAAACCAATGCTACTTTAAAACATGAAAATGAAGAGGGAGAGGTGGAGATGAACCACCTACCTTGGTTGAGTAAGTGTGGATGGAAACCGCCGAGCCCCCAGCCTCTCTTCCTTCCTTCTTTTCTTTCTCCTTCTTCTTCTCCTTTCTTTATCTCCCTCAATGTTTTATGTTTGAGAAATAGTGAGTCCTAAAGGCTCATTATCTTATGTAGGCAACGCAACTAGCGTCTGTTTGCCTTGGCTGACCCAATACCCAAACCCCTTAATTCCTTTATTAGACCATGTGGGCCCACCATTTTGACTCCATAAGACATTAATTGGATGACAGGAGTGGTGCTCCATACATGGGGAAATATATTGAAAAGTGCAACCATGATACACTAGGTCCCACAACCAATAACCTGATTTGGACAATACAGATCCACCAGTAGATGATCAACCGGTAGACTTTGTTGTGCTTGTTTTAACTAATTTATTTAGTGCCTTTGCCCAGTTGGGGAGGGGGTTTCTATAAGGATTTGAGCATAATAAATGGGGTATACCTATCATACTTGAGTAGAATAAAGTTGTAAGGTTAGGTTACTCATTACCAAGGGTTTAGAGGTCTGAAACCCTTTCGGTTGTCTCAACAACATCTACACTTGCACGAGGGGTCATCTCGTCCCTCTTTACAGTAGATAATTGCAATCCAATAG
This sequence comes from Macadamia integrifolia, assembly GCF_013358625.1. NCBI lineage: Eukaryota > Viridiplantae > Streptophyta > Magnoliopsida > Proteales > Proteaceae > Macadamia > Macadamia integrifolia. The sequence goes on from NW_024870582.1 coordinate 205,626, forward strand.
TCACTGGTGCTAACAATAACTAGTGTATTGTTTATTATAAAAGGTTCAAATTATACCATATTTGGGTACGACTGTAATAGTGGGTATGGGTCTACACCTATATACAGGTGTACAGACATATTTGTATGTGTATAGGGATGCTTATACACATATAGGCATATATACAATATCTCTTGTACACATATAGAGACATTTGTTTATGTACAGAGATACACCCATATGTGAAAGGGTACATTGTCTATATGAACTGTAGATGATTTGAATATTTGACAAGGGGGAATTAACAAATGTTTTTGTCCTTCCGAACTCTATGTTCAGTTCTTCTTAGTCTCTTTATGTATCCAATATTCTAAGTATAGCCTTCGGGATTCCTGTGTAATCGCATTAAGGGGTGCACTTTATATGCACAAATGCATTGGTCAACCCGATTTGTACTAGGGGCATTTACGAACCTTGAGTATAGTATCATTCTAATACGACTCAACTCTAATCCCAATTATCTTGATTAAAAAATAAGAATTACTACAGTTAGTGGTGTCAATTGGTTGGGCCAGGTCAGTCTCAATTGGGCCTAGCCAGGCCTGGTAGGCATGTACCCTTACACAATGACATGCCTATTTAAGGAATGAGTCGGTCTCAGTTGATCTCGATCGGTGTGAGGATCGTGTGGGGTTTTATGGACCTCCTCCCCCACTTATGTGGAACAATGGTTTGGGATCGATCGGTCTCTATTTACTAGGAGTAGCCACCTAGATGGTCTAGGACCCATCACTAATTGAAATAAAAATTGAAATTAATCCATACGTATTGTCCAACCATGAGTTAGGGTTCATATCAAGTTGTGGTCCGAGGAAGGGGTTGGGAACCTTAGTATATCCAGTAAAGATCGGATAGGCTTTTTGATAACAATCTCCATGGGGTACCCATCACCTTCATCATCACTATCTGTAATGGTAATGATTCCAACCATAGGGGTGTCCTCTTCAGCATATTCTTCAATTTTTCTCCTTCTCGGCTTGGAGTTGGAGGGGGAGTGTGATTAGACCGTATTTATACATCAAAAACTATTTTAATTGAGCATTTTGATTCTAGATCAATGATAAAAGTGACTACATAATGTGATTTTCTCATATTTGCATGTTATAGGATCATGCACAAAAATGATGCTAAATGGGAGGATCTAATGCAATCTAGACACCGGTTTACCCATGGATCGATTCACATGTAATCCAGGACAAGATGGGAAGAAGTTTCATCGAAACAATCAAGGGAAAGTGAGGAATTTCACTTCAATTTAGAAGTTTGACCAAGAGATTGAGTAACAAAAAAGAATCAGACACGGGAGGACTTGCACAAGTGTAGGGGCATAATGATAATTATGAAAGATAAGAAGTTCATCAGAACATATTGGATATTGGCTCGTTGCATTCATAATTGAAAATGATGCATCTTTAATTCTCGGTTCAAGTCAATCCGGGGTCAGCATGGAGAGAATAGCCCAAAAACCGTTTTGGGCTAAGTTGGAATTTAAGTTAAATTTTAGAATTTTTAAAAATTAACTATATTATCTCTCTTCTCTCTCCTAGACGTAACTCTCTATGTCCAAATCCTATTCCCTCTTGGTTTCATTCTTCCTTTCTCTCTCTCTTTTACAAGTATCTTTCTCTTTCCTACTTGGTTTCTAATTCTCCACTCCCTTATCTTACAAGTATCTCTCCCGTTCCTAAACTACTTCTAATACACTCTCCTTAGACTATATATAGGGACCTAATTCACAACTTGAGAAGCACAAAATTTTGGAGAGCTTTTTCTTTTCTCTTGAGTTGTAAGTAAAGATTGAAGTTGAAGTTGAAGTTGAAGTTGAAGTTGAAGTTTGAAGTTTGAAGTTTTTAAGCTTGGATTTGGCAATACATATTCAGTAAAGTACCTCTTTTTATTTTCTTTTTAATTTTAGATTTAAGTTCACATTATATCTTGTCCATCTTCTAGTTGTTTTTCATTTTTCCTCATCCCTATGGGTAACTAAATCCTACAACTTTGTGATTGGATGAAACTATAAAATGAAGAGCAACTTGTAAGCAATTGATGCTTGTTGTCTCATGTAACCAAAACCTATTGCAAAGTCAAAAATTATATATGCTATTAATTACCTTTCGTATGCTTAATTATCAACTTCCAATACAGTCTTGCTTATAATCTAATGCTATGTATGTGTTGAATAACTCATGGGACATGTTAGATTTAAAAATCTATATTTCCTATTCACCTATTCAAGCATGCGATATAGGGCTAGATTGTTTGTAGATTGTTCTTAAATCTCATGGTGGATTCTAATTCCTAAGTGCTTCCCCACATCATATTTTCACACTTCTCTAGTGCTTGCATAATTTTAGGCTCATTAATTCATTCTACCCTTAATCTTAGGTTCACTTTATTATTGCATGTTTAATTTAATTCCATAGTTAATTCTTGTCTTTTATCATTGTTAGTTTAGTTTAGTTTAATTTGTTACCCCATTAATTAGTACATTCTTCCTAGGTTAGAACTGAATTTTTTATAGAGCTCACCTCCCTATGATCGACCTGTAGCTACACACAGCCCGTGCGCTTGCAGTATTACTTTATTTCTCAATCATGAAGGGCCTCTGTAAATGTCGGGGGCTCTTGCCTACACTATCTTCTTTACATTTAAGAGACACTGAAGTTCGTTGTCTAATGCGTCCCCTTCCATTGTCTCTTGAGAAGTTCCATTTGCTCAGTATAGTAACGTTGACTGATGGTAACATCACCTAATATTTGTTTAGTCTCATCTGAATGGTATGTTATTATACCCAACTATATAACTACACATATCATCCGTTCCTCAAATGCTACTTCAAGATTGACATCTCCTTCTTCTTTGCCCTCATCATCCTCCCCATTGAGGTCTTCCTTCGAGCCCGACCAATCTTGTTCTATTCGGATGGGTAGTGCTGAATGAATAGTATTTGTAGGATCTATAATTGAATCATCTCCTCTTATGGCACATACTACGTACTCAGGTGGATCTTCATATGAAAAAATATCCAAACACATCCTACTTATCGGTGTTCCAGACCTCGTAGCCTTCACTGTCATATTCCTCTTCAAATCCTTCATCTTCATCCTCATCTTCCTACGCTTCATTGGTCTCTTTATTGTCAGTAATTCCTTCCACCTCTAGATGTTTGTAATACTCTGAGCGTATCAGATTCTACATCATATCCTTGGAGTTCATTAATAACATTGTCGGATTCATCTCGGTATCACTTGTCATATAGATCAAACAAGCCTCTTCTTTGATTTTTTCACTGACTACCAATGCTATCAGTGTCATATGCAACTCATCTATGACTTCTTTGATTACTAGGAAAGGGTTCTTTTCACTCTCAATGGGACGTTTCAATGAGGTAGGATCCATTCCTGGACCTTCTTTTTCCAAAACATTCACCGATTCAGTTGATGAGGTAAAATATGAAGATTTTGATAATGTAAGAATGTCATTCCAACTATAGCCATCCACCCATCCTTTTTCGGATCATGAAAAAGGGGATCGTATACCAATCCTAAACCCCACGATGATTGAGAGTTAGGATAATTTGGTGGAGATAGTTGGGATAATACGGTGGAGATGATGGATATGAAGTGGGATGCTAAGGGATATTATGTGGGAAGTTGACTATTCTGCTAGGGATATTGGATGGTAAGATGGTAATGAAGAATATGACCTTGGGTGGTATGATGGGGATGATGGTGGTGGTGGCAAAGGTGTGTGATAGGAAGGGTCACGCTTTGGTGTAGCAAGTAAATATAAAGTGGTGTGAAATGTTGGGACCTCGGATGATGGTGATAGTGGCCAAGATAATGGTAAAGGACTGGGGATGGAGCTAATGGATAAGTGTGTGATTCTCCTCTAATCCCAATACTCTTTTGTTTGTGAATTTTGAGGCCCTTTCAGATTCATCCCTCGCCATTCATGCTCTGTCTCCTATGATTTTCCTGTAGACACGAGAATTCATGAGACCTTTTTTGACTTTTAGCTGGATGAGTTGAGTCGGATCATTCTCGGCCTCCTTGTTTTCCAATACATTAACCCTCCAATGATTTGGGAGTGGATTAGTTGTTACATTGGGAGCATGTTTGATCTTCACTTCTGTAGTCTCATTATCCACCAAATCTTGGATTGCATGTTGCAGATTAAGGCACCGCTCTGTAGTGTGAGCCTTTCGATTATGGTAGGCATAAAACTCATGCTCCCTATACCAAGGTGGTGGAGGGTTGTTGATAGCTATGGGAACAACAACAACAACGAGGAGGCCTCACTTTTTCAACTTTTCATATACTGTAGCCAAAGGCATCCCTACGTCTGCGAACTGCCTCTTTGGCCGAGGGACTCTTTGTGTCAGAGGATTTGCTTGTATCACAAATGGTTGAGGGTGAGATGTGGTTGCTGATGTTTCCGATTGCTGAACCGCATCCACTATACTTGTATATGAATCCTTGCCTTGCCCAAACCTCACATTCTTTCCCCAGCTTTAGAAACTACTTGATTCTGGGCGTCCCTTAAAATTTGTTCTCTGCACAAGTGCCTGTGGCAATCAGAGCGTCAAAAATTTGTAAATGTTGGTAGTAGAGGACCTCATAGTATGGCTTGGAGATATTTTCAATCAACATCTCCACCTGCTCCGCCTTTGATGGGCGATCCACCATTTTGGTGGCCTTATCTCTGAATCTCATTAGGAATACTGTGAATCCTTCTTTTTGCTGCTGTCTTAAAGTCTTCAACTCATGCCGCTTCACATCAACCTCCATATTATAACAGTATTGCTTCGTGAACGCTCATACAACTATTGCCCAACTCTGAGATAGTGTAGGTTCCAATTGCGTAAGCTATCTCATGGCTGGTCCTAATAAAGTTAGCATAAAGGCCTAACCCCATCTGTTCATCGATGAGTTGCCATAATTTGGTGATACTCACGAGTACTTTCAAGTGAGCCTTGGGGTCTGCTGATTCATCAAATCTATCGGTTTGCTACTTAAAATTCTTAAAAACTCGTGCTTTAGAGAAGAAGCTCATCTCACTAGGATCTGTGGTTTACCCTTCTTGATTCTTGCCAATTTGGATAATATTTTCCAGCTTTTCTAAATGTTCTCTCATTCTCCTTTCTCTTTCCATCTCCAGAGGTTCATTTTGGACATGAGCAACGAAATCCTCCTTGCCCCATCGATCACAAACATAGGAGGCCTTGGGCATTGTGGATTCTCCCCTTGGTGTAGCAAGCTCGGTTCTCCTATGGTAGGGATAAAACCTATCCTTATCGGGTTTTGAATCACATGCTGATTTTGAGTAGGGATTGAGTCAGCCCAAGGTGGGTTTCAAATCTCTTGTAAGATTTGTGCCAAATTTCACTTGAGTTCAGTTATTTTGGCTTGCATTGCTTCTATTGGGTGAACCTATGCTGCTTCTGGTGCATCACTGCTGACCTGATCTCTCAGAATAGGCTCCGTTAAGACTGAATCTTGATAAAAGTTATCTAAAAGGGATGATGTTGGACTTAGGCGAGTCAACCTCTTACCCTGATGAGTCCACATAGATGGCAAAAAATCTTTTAGAAGTGGAATTGTGCTTGATCCACAAAAATGGCTTGACCTTAAGTTCTTTTTTTTTTTTTTTTTTTTTTTTTTTTTTTTTTTTTTAATGTCTTTAATTTTAGCACTCAAATGATTCACAAAAAAATTAATTCACGTGATGATAAAGGTTTAACCATAACTTGAGTTCTTGGTTAAGCCCATATCAAGGCACCTAGAAACAAATACAATGACCCCGATGAAGAGTATTCTTACAAAATATTATATGCCATTATGTTCTGCTCTCTATAGTTTACCCCACTTGATGATCCTTTCCTCCGGATATCTATAAAATGCATCTTATTGATGATTCACTATCTCGTACTTAATGGGAATCACCCCATAGTTATACATACTGAACCATCAAGGTGACATTTTTTACTTTTGGGAAGGAATCTTTAACCGAAAATCACTTGAGAAAATTTAATTAGTTAGATCTCAAGCAAATTTAATTAGTTAGTTTGTGGCATTCCTAAGGGTTTTTCGTCTATTTCCTACATGATGTGAGGATGTAGTGGATGCAATAGGATAGAACCAACTATCCTTGACGGGATTTATATACTCATGCTACTTGATCCTTTAATGTACCCAAGAAGAAGTGAGGATGAAGAAGCGAAAAAAGAGACTGCTGACAAGTAACTACGGTTGATACTCACAGTAGTCCTCCCCCACATATATTTATATATCTCCACAATAGCAAGAATAGAAAGGAAAGAGATTCCTTGTTAAGCAAGAAGAATAAAAGTACAACCTTACTAGGAAACTACAATCTAGCCGAAATAGGAACAACCATAACAACTCAGCCTTATCCCAACTAAAGAAGAAAACTATAGTTAGAAGTACTAATCCACGATAGGGGACACTCCCCCTATCAACAACAACAACCACTTAGCTCTATCTCAACTAAATGGGGTTAGTTACATGGATCCAAGCAAAGACAAGAAATAATAGTAAAAGTGAAGTAAAAGAGGAGGAACACAACAACACAACTCAGAATAATCCCACCTAAATGGGGTCGGCTATATAGTTCCTTGCCCTCCAATCAGCTCTATTCGAAGTCATACGTGGGAGGAGACCTAAACTATGCATGTCTTTCCTCAATGCTTCTTCTATAAGGTATTTTTTGGCCTGCACCTAGCCCTTTTAGTTCCTTCAATATGAATCAAATCACTCCTCCTTATGGGTGCATCTCAAGGCCAGTTAATAGAACATTGTAACTAACAAATATATTATCTTTTGGTGCCTTTGCAAAAATAGGAAACATTGTCCATCACATCCCATTTGTATAAAAATTTGTCCTCTAGCTAGTAGCTTGCAACAAAAAGTCATTTCCACATTAAATTAACAAGGTGAAAACCATTTTCCATTTCTCCTTCTCCCGAGTCCTGACACCCATTTGCCATCAAGGACCCCATCCACTAAAGTGATTGCTGATGCAACTTTGAATTCTATAGTAAGATCAACCAAATTAGTTTTTACCCATTTTTTAAAAATTGGAAACCTTTCCCATCGTATAGGATTCATCTAGATCATCATGTACCATTCATATGGATCAATTTTTTTATGCTTCAATAGCTGACACCGAGAAGCCAATTCCACATTTAATTAACGAGGTGAAAATCATATGTCCTGTTCTTAACAACCCACCCTCCATTCCCTATCCAACTTGTAGCCTCTGCTCTCCATTATATAGTTGCGTGATAGTCTCAATGAAATCAATTCGATTTTTCCAAACATATAGAAAGTTTTATAAACATCCTTCCATTTCTAGAAATCACAACTCAATTATGTTTCAACACATGAAAATGAAATAACCTAGAGGGGGTGAATAGGTTATACTAATGGAAATTAAATTCTTTTTGATGTATAGGTCCAAATGTGATTGTAAATAAAATACGGAATGAATATGAAACTAGCACAATCACACAACACCGAGAATTATAGTGATTTGACTCAATCCGAGTTTAGTCCACTCCCTACAAGAATCCTTTTGCAAGGTACTCCACTAGTTCTCCCTTTCAGTATGGTAGGAAGGGAAGAAAAATCTTTACAATCTTTTTCACGGATAAGAGTATCCTTACAAATTTCCTTTACAAGCAGAAATGCACCTTTACAATCTCCTTTGCAGGTAGAGAGGCACCTTACAATCTCCTTTAAGGTAGAGATGCACCTTACACTCTTTTAAGGATAAGAGGATCCTTACAATCTCTTAAGGATGAGAGGGTTCTTATACAAGCCTAAGTACAGTCTAAACTTAATGTAAAATAGAAAATGGAGAAGTGGAATAAAAGAGGATTACCTCCGGTGTGGTGTAAATGAAATATGCAATGATGATAGAATGAATGCATCTTTTGAAGTCTTCTTGATGCTTGTAATGTAAATGCCAAGATGTAGACGAAGACTTGTAAATGGTCTTGAGTTCCTCTTGAATGTAAAATGAAGAACTTGAACTCAAGAGATGGTGTAGACCAATTCTCACTTTTAATGCTCAAATAATGCTTCTCCAAAGTTGAGATTAATTATTAATTAATAAGTACCATTAGAGGTATTTATAGGTGAGCTTAGGAGAGCATTTCAGGCATTAAATCTCACTTGAACAGTCATATTCTGGGTCCACCGGTCGACGCCATAGGTAACCAGTCGACTGGAAAGAGCTGTTATAGCAAAATATAGCCGTTGGGGCACTTCCAGGAAGTCACTGATCGATCTGAGACTTTTCGCCAATCAATAGGCTATGGTCTCAGATAGTTTCGATCGACCGGAGCTTCCAGTCGATCGACCGCCAACATGACAGACTCTGTTTTGACAAATTTATTGTCATACTGACCAATCATCAGTTTTTTGAATATAACTTTTTAGTCCAAACTTAGATTAAATTGAAATCAGTTGCATTAGAATCGTGACTTAATTTTTGAAAACTTCCATGAAGGTTTCATCTCCTAATACCAATTCTAAGATTGCCCAAAATGCCCTTGAGTCAGGTCAATGTGGTTTTCACAGAATTTCACTTGAACACATTTTTCCTAATATGTTCCTCACCACTTAGAGAATTTCCATATTTAGTCAAGGTATGCTCTATGGTTATTCTAGTATGATGCAATGCACATGCATGTGGTGAGTGCACATATATATGTGGAAGTTACAAATTACATTAAAAATGACCATTCTATCCTAGTGGTATTCTTCTTCACTTGAACCTTCCACTCTTTGGCACTTCATCTTCTTTTCTTTTTGTTTGTAATTCCAAGTCTTCGAGCTTCATGTCTTGACAACTTGAAGCTTGAATTCTTCTGATACCTTCTTCAAGTATTGATACCAAATTGTTGATACTCCTCATTTGATGGCTTCAATCTTCATTTCTTCCTTTCATTCATCAAATTCGATCTTTGATATGAAGTCTCTACAAAACAATACTTGAAGGCAAATTGTGAAATACCTTTATATGTTTGTTATCATCAAAACCAACTATAGGTGTGTGGGCATATCCCTAACAGAAAATTCAATGATACCTTAGTTTATAAGTTTTCCATGAATTTCTTGCTATAATAACTTGGAATCATCAACAGGGTATTTGCTAGCATAAACAATGGCAGGACACAGTCTATGCCTTGGTGTTGGTATGAGTGATTTCAACTGAATAAGAGGATCTACGATCTCAGACTTACTGCAGAGCTCCTGTGCAGGTTGGACGTGCTCCCACCAAAAATCAGATTGAACCTCCTTCAGAAGGTTCCAGTACTCTACATCTCTTTCTAATCTGAATAAACTGCTTCTTTTAGGAGTCCAAACATTGAAATCCATCCAGTCCTGATCCAATATCTCCATTTATCCCTGATCTTGTGGAGTGCAGTAAAGAGGGATTCGTTTCCATGGGAAAGCCTTCTGCATGTCACCACCAAAAAATGGGCACTTAATCTCCAACACCCCACTAGAAGGTAAACCACAAACAACCTGGTAGACCACCCCATCAGGTGAAGCTGCGAGCCATTCATCTTCAGCATTCTTCTTATTATGGATCTGAAATTGAGGAAAAAGAGACACTATTTCCTGTTATAAGCTTATAACTTTCAAGTGCTTCCTCTTCCTTTATATTGTTCCAACATGCTTACCATCTCTAATGGGCGGTTATATGATTCATAAACCACCAAACTTGCCAAAATGATTGTAACTAACCAAATTAGGCTTCCCAACTTTAGCAATTATCTCACCCAACAGTCTCATTGCTTCATCTACCCCTCTCTCCCTGTAAGCAGCTTCAAGCAAGAATGAGCAAGTAAATACATTTGGGACCATCCGCTTGTGCATAAGTTTATCCAAAAGCTGCAAACTTTGTTGCAGGTTCCCTTGGATACAAAGCCCTCTAACAAGTGAATTATAAGTAACTGCATTGGGTGGACAGCCATGTTCCTCCATTTTCTCCACCAAATGCATTGCATACACAACATTCCCTCTTTTAGACAACTGGTTCACCAAGTAACAATAAGACTCAGGATCTGGAGTATTACCAGAAGTAACTATAATCTCCATAACTCTCATTGCTTTTCTAAGTTTATTGGCCTTACACAGATCATGCAATAGCTGAGTGGACTGAACTAAATCCGGCTTTTCCCCCTTACCTACCATGAACTCTAAATAAGAAAATGCATCATTGAGTTTGAGTTCTTTGGTTCTTGGATCATTTCTCCCATACCTCCAATTGGGCAAAGTGAAAAGAGTCTCAATAGGAGATATATTGATGTGCCCAGAAGCTAAAACCCTAGAAAACCCCTTGTTCAGTGAATGAATCTGAAGATTTGAAATTGAGAGAAGAAGCAACAAGATTTTCTTGTATTGTCTGAAGATGGGTAAATGAGGGGAGACATGGGGTGCAGAACGGCTGCCATAGCTGGAGATTGAAAACAGTTTCTGAAGTGAAACTGAATCAATATGCAGAAACAAGTGATTATTCACCTCAAAACATTATAAACAGGTAAGGGTTTATGACAAGGGATGGTGAAGGAACAAAAGAACAGATTTAGAAGAATCAAATAAATATAACAAAAGAAGTAACTGTGTGTGTGAGAGAGATCACACCATGATTTGTGAAAGCTTTTCTTCTTGGTTTTCTCCTTTGCTCTACGTTTGGACGACTCTAACATCGTCAGGGTTTGGGAATGAATTTAGAAATTAATTATTTTAACAAAATTGGTTTAATTTATAGTGTAGTGGTAAGTATCCAAGCGTGTCACACAGGTGACCTGGGTTCGATCACCGCTAATAGTGATTCTTTTTTTTTTTTTAATTTGTGTCAATTCCAGGCCCAGCTAGTAAAATTCCAGCCCCGACCCCGTTTACTAGCCTGTTCACGGTTGTAGGGGTATGAACCGACGGGCGCCGATCAAGCCGACTGATTATGTGCCTAGCCGAGCCCAGCTTATACACCCATCACCCAACCCGACCCTCCCAATGGGAAATGCCTAATCTACCCAAAAGCCTAAACCATTTACACTAACGATTAAAAGCCTAAAATAATAAAACCCCTTACCCAAGTCAAATGGCCATGTGAAAAAGAAAAAACCCTTAACCGCCTAACCTAATTCTCTTTCCCCAATTTCCCTCTTTCTATTAGGGAAGGCCCGTTTAGAGCCCTACGGTCGATGCCCATTTAGACTTAAATTCGGCTAAGGCCTGATTAAGGCCTATTTATGACAGTTCAATTATAGCCTAGGGCTGATCAACCCGATTATAACCATACCATGCCCACAAAAATTAAGCTCGTTTAGCTAAACGTGCGTTCACAGTGCAAGACTTGAAATTGGTCACGCCCAACTAGGCCCGACCGAGCCCAATCAGTTCCCACCCCTAGTTGTGCACAAGAACTTTTTATTTTTATTTTAAAAATATAAATATAACTTTATTCAAGAAATGAGGAAGGAAAATCCAGTAATACAAGGTTACAAATAGATTCAGTTCTAGCTTTATAAGCTAACTGATAGGCTATAGAATTATGTTGTGGCATTGATTAACCATATCAAAAGATAGAAACTAGTCTCTCTCCAAATGGGACTCCGGTCAGGGTGTAAAAACAGAAGGGAGTAATGGTGATCTCACCTGCTGGAAGATGAAAGGAGTGCATGTTCAGCAACCATCGCTCGATGATCGCCTTCATCAACTCTGTGTCCATCTTCTTTGTCTCCAAATCCACCAACTGGCGTAGACGGCTGTTCCGGATCCGTAGTAAGTTCTTGGTACGATTCCCGAACCTTGTTTGGAAATTTGTACCTCCCTAAGGTGGGAGGGACACCCTTAGGGGGCTTCTACAAAGGGAGTAATAAAAGCAAAATAAATACAAGAACCAAAAAGAAAAAAATAAATCAATAATAAAAGGCTATAAAGGACTTACCCAAAGACCCCAAGCAAAGCTGCAGATGTGCTTCCGTGTGCCTCGAAGGGTGTTTCCAGCATACCAAAAGGCCGGCCCCTCCTCCTCTCCCCCGGGCTCTGGGTGTCACCTTGACAACTCCTCCAGTATGTAACCCATGTGGGTCCTTTTCTTCCCCTGCTCACTTATGACTTTCAGAGAACTAAAGAAATTCAAAAAACCAGAAAGAGAGTCTTTTACTCTGATAGGAGAATGAGACAAATGAGGGGACCAATCCTTATATAGATGGGCCCCTTTTCGCGGCCTCGTGAAAATCTGTAGCGGCCTTGGGAATGATTGGTGGCCATGTGAAAAACTACTGTGGAGGGAACAATTCCCCACCCATGATTTCAAAATTTAAACTATTAAAACCATCCCCACCAAAATTCAAAATTTTTAAGGTGGTCCCACAAGACCTTGATTAGACTTAATTGTCCGGTCCTGTGGTCTCGCATGACCCCGACTAATTTGATTACTCCGTCCTGTGGTCCCAAGTGACCCCGACCAATTTGATTGCCCGGTCTTGTGGTCCTGCATGGACCCCGACCAATTTGATTACCCGGTCTTGTGGCCCCAGGTGGCCTAAACCAAACTCACATTGCCCAGTCTTGTGGTCCTAAGTGGCCTTGACCAATTTGTTTACCTGGTCCTGTGGTCTCAAGTGACCCAAACCAAATCCATTACCTGGTCCTATATTCCCAGGTGACCTAGACCAAATCCATTACCTAGTCCCTTGGTCCCAGGTGACCTAGGCTAGGAAGATCAAATTGCATGTTTACTAACGTTTTTACAGGATTGAAGCATCAAAAGTTTCCTTCCCATGGCCACTAATCCAAGTTAGATCTTAAACTTCCTATAGTTAAAAGATTTATCCAATTATGCATCACATCTGCACCTCTGCTATCCTTGAGCAAGGTGACAGAGCATTACATGCTCTGGGTGACAAAATATGGTCGTTCTTTTTTTTGCCCTTCGGCTATGGCACAGGCCTCGACCAAAGGGGGCATTCTGCAAACATCTAATTTTGTCACTCTCCCCCAGCTATGATGACTCACGGATTGTAAACACGATCTATGTTTTTGATCAATGGAGAAGACTTTCTAAGGTGATCCAAGCTCTAAAACCATGTCAGGTCCTATTTTTCTACTCTCTTCTCTTCCCATCCCCCAAATATTGCATCAATCCTGTCCCCCATCCCTAATGCAATTGGTAATGAGATAAATGATCGGCTTTGTGCCCCTTTTTTGGACTCCAAAGTCATGGCTGCCATTGATGAGCACATTTATGTGTGAAATCTAGGGTAATAAAACATGCATTTTATATATTTAGAATGGAGCTACCTTGGGTTTTGCTCTCTTTTTGCAAGTTTTGTATTTTAAAGGCTTTAAGCATTATTGGACGTCATATCTCTCTAACAACAACTACCTAGTGTAGTTGGTGAGCTATGGTGTGAAAAATTCCCTTTCTCACCTGGAGGTCTCAAGTTCGAATCTCATGGTTGTCTTTTTTTGGAGAATTTTGTTGAAGATCTTCTACTTTTCACTCACTAAAGCACTAAGGGCATGGAGGGGATTTTCACATCAAATTAGAAGCAAGGATAATCGTGGAAGGGGTTCCCGCGCAAGAAGAGAAAAAAAAAAAGGAAAGAAAATAAGCAAAAAAAAATTATAGAAAATTTCTCCAAGTTTATTTCTCTCTTCTCTCTCTTCCACCTTAGCACTTTTGGTCTCAAAAGATCTCACTACCAATTGTGGGTTTCTCCCTTTTAGGAAAGAGAAACCCTACCTCCCCATTCCCTATAAATACAACTCATGTAAGAGGAGGGGAGACACTTCATTCTTCTTCTAGGTTTTTTTTTTTTTTAGTTGCTCTATCTCTTTCTCTAGTTTTCTCTTTCTCTAGCTCTAGTTTTAAGTTTATGCTTTAAACACTTTGTAAGTTTTTTTTATTCAATTAATGAAATCATTTTTGTTTTTGATTCAGTTTTTTATTTTTATTGTTTAAATAATTCAAGTTCTAGTTTTAGGCTTAGTTCTAGGTGACAAGAACAAGCTATGAAGCATGTCTTTCAAGTTCATTTTATTTTTTCTTCAGATTTGTTTTCTCTAGTACTAGAAATTTCATATTTGATTTATTCCAGATCTGGTTTTTAGTACTGGTAGTATCTCAAATCGATCAAGTTTTCAATTCAAGGGTTGAAGTTCAAGTAACTAGGCTTCTTCAGTAGTCTTCTCTCCCCCCTCTCATTTCCTCTTCTGACTACCCTTTCTTTCTTAATTTCAATATTAATTTTAGTCGTTACATTATTGCTATCCCTTTCCCCCAAGGTTCATGACTAGTGTATGTGTTGGCTTTGCCACTCCTAGCCATAGAACCATTAATTTATTTCTTTTATTTTAATTGTCTCTTTTTCCCTAAAGCCAAGTAGAGTAACCCTTGTAAGAGTGACTCTCTGGTCAAGTAGGGAAGCTCATATTATGATGCATCCCTTGGGCTAAGTAGAGAAACCTACTTATGAGTCTCTCTCTAGCTTTATCCCCTTTATTTTACTTTATTTTTATTTTAGTTTTTTTTCTTTATTTCATTTTAATTGCGTGGGGTGTTTATTTTTAGATATTTATATATTAAATTTTAATTACGTGGCTTGCGTATTTAAATTCTTAGATGACGAATGGTTAGGACGTTATTTTAGATACATATGTTTAGGACGGTAATTAGAATTAGATCACAACTATTAATTGGTTCACTTTCACATTGTTAAAAGAAGCAAAAAAATAAAGTGGTTGCTCTCCCTGTGTTCGACCAGTAGCTACATTGATCCATACGCTTGCGATTACATTTTAAAATCTCAAACAGCTCTAGAGGGCAAGTTGATTGTTATTGATTGTTAATACACCTATAGGCAAAGTATCATGGTTATATGAAGTGTATGGACCATGCTCAGTTGAAATTGGTGGGAAGAAGCTAGATGCCTAGCTTATCAAATTCAACATGCAGAATTTTGATGTTAGACTAGGCATGGACTGGTTGTCAGCTCACCGAGTGAAAGTGATGTGCGCGAAAAAAAAATTAAGTGGTGAGTGATGAAGGGGAAGAGCTAGTGTATCAAGCAAATAAGGCAAAATGACCTAGAGAAGTTCTCATTTCAGCCCTGCAGGTGGTGAAAATTTGGGAGGCGGACGTCAGGGCTACCTAGCGTTAGTACAAGATGTGAAAACGAAGGTCATACCATTAGAGGAATTGAAAGTAGTTAGGGAGTTTTCTGATGTCTTTCCGAATGATCTAATCCGGCTACCGCCTGACAGAGAATTGGAGTTTGCTGTTGACTTGGTTCCTAGAGCTGCCCCAGTGTCTGAAGCTTCGTACAGAATGGCACCACTTGAGTTGAAGGAGTTGTGGACACAGTTGCAAGACTTGTTAAAAAAGGGGTTTATGTGCTCGAGTGTTTCTCCTTAGGGTGCTCCGGCTCTATTTGTTAAGAAGAAGGATGGGAGTCTGCACATGTGCATTAATTACTAGGAATTGAACAAATTAACCATCAAGAACCGGTATTTGTTGTCGTGCATCGATGACCTCTTTGATCAACTGCAAGGTGCTAAGGTATTCTCAAAGATTGATCTCAGATCTGGCTATTACCAGCTCAAAATAAAAAGCAACGACATACCAAAGGCGGCCTTTAGGACTCGGTATGATCACTATGAATTCCTAGTACTATCTTTCGGGTTAACCACCGCACTGATAGCTTTTATGGATCTAATGAATTGAGTATTTCATGATGTTCTTGATAAGTGGGTCATTGTTTTTATTAATGACATTTTAATCTATTCCAAGACTAAAGAGGAACATGTGTTACACTTGAGAATGGTATTCCATAGGTCGAGAGAACAACTACTGTACACAAAATTCAGCAAGTGCAAGTTTTGGCTCAAGCAGATTGGATTCCTAGGACATATTATCACACCCCGTTCACACTGAACCGGGCCAGTGACCGGGTTAACACCGATTAACCCAAACCTACCAGGATCATCTGATACTGTATTCCACCACAGCATACACACAACTAATATAAACTCATCAGATCAGCGGAAGACTAAGTTTTACCTATGACTAATCCCATAATACTTGATACCCGAATTGTGATACAATAGTTATATACATGTGGGCCCGAAGGCATGATACATATCAAGTACATAAAGGAAACCATCAAAATAATCAGGGTACACAGCTTGGCTCGGTATCAAAGGCTAGAGCTCAGCTCGCACAACTCTCGCACGAGCAGTCAATGCCGTGCTCTAACTCCTCAGGGGCCCACCAGTCCTCTTCAGGGAACTCGAATGTGGGACCCACCCCGTGCTCCTCAGATGTATGACCTGTAAAATCATCTAAAAAGGGGGTGCACACGTGGGATGATCTCACTAGCTCAGTAAATGGTAAGATGGACCACACAGCAGTCCACACATCAAAACACAATCATATGCACCACATGCCATGCAATACATTTTATATCACATCCACCTAAGCAACATTACTAAGTCTTTGGTTTAGTGCTACTACAGCCACAGTGCGCGTATACTCCGGGTACGAGCCGCGAACTCCATCCCGTGATACGCCCATAGGGCTGTCGGAGAAGGCCCACCGTGAGTACTCGGAAAAGTAAAAATAATGCCGTCCACCGGCTCTCAACAGAAAAGTAAATGATTGAAATTAAAGGTGCTGACTCCAGCAATTTAAAAGTAGTATGATTAACCCTCTTGAATGTACCACCGGGGTTGCCGACTGTCCGATTGACCCACCGGGCGTTATGTCTAACCGCCACAGTGACACGAAAACCGTGACCACTGCTTCCCCCCAAATGGTAATCCAATACCTTAACCCCTATTGGGAAGGGTCGTAGCACGGGATGGTGAAAATCCTAAACCGCATGCTCCTATATGACAATAATACGATTGCATAGTGCCACCGCGTCCTATACCACGGGCCACCAATGCACTCTTTTCCAAGCTGACTACGACATCTAATCTATTAATGCATTGTGCACAATGATGCCAACATTCATCACATAAGCATCTCATCACTTGGCATTTAGAAAGTAACATAACACACATGCATAACAATGTGAGGATGACTAATCTACATAGCATATTCATGATGGCATGATTAGACTAGATACATTTAAATGAATTCCAAACAATGCCTTGAAACAAGGCCAAACATCCTCTCCCCACTTACTTGTAGTGTACAAGGATTCCCGTTCGGTACGGGTGAGATCCAATGGGAAACGCGTAGGATTTGGTGAACCTAACATGATTGAGTGGGGTTAGTACTTCACCATTTTGGAATAAAAATTAACGAGATCCGATGACAAAATCATGTTTAGAACGTTAAAAGAAGGTCGCACGTCCGATTTGGGTCCAATTGGACGTAAGAATCACATTCGGGGCCTCTCAGGTGGGTCAGACAGCCCACCTGTCTGGCCCACCGGTCTGGCCCACCGGTTTGGATTGGCGGGCAAGTTGGCCCACCGGTTGGGCCAGGGGGCCCTGCTAAGATCGGCGGGTAGGGTGGCCCACCGGTTAGCCCGCCGGTCTGGCCCACCGGTTGTGCCCGAAGGCCCTGCCCTCTTAGGTGGGTGCTCACAGGTGGGCCAGATGGCCCACCGGTCCTACCCACTGGTCTTGGCGGGAAAACTGCTGTTTCTTCCCAACTTTCTCCATTCTTTGGGGATTCAAATGGGACTTTTCCCAACTCATTCTTCACACTTTCAATGTCTTATAGAAGGGTTCAAACCTAGATCTAGGTTAGATTCAAGTGATGGGAAACCATCTTACCTTCTTTGCTCAAGAACAACTTCAAACCCTCCAAATCACTTCAAACCACAATGCTTCTTCCACCTTGTCAATACCTCTTCAAATCCTTCAAGATCAACACATAAATCATCTATTAAACCTTAGATTCATCATTTCAAAGGGGATTTACAAGATCTCAAGAAACCCTACTTGAATCAAGGGTTTATGCTTGGTCGTGGTGAATGTTCAAGGAATCCAACTTTGCTTACCTCTCAATGTAGATCTAGAGTTGAAGATCACTCTTCCGGCACTGGAATGGGAAGATCAAGCTTTAGCACCGCTGAAATCCTTCTCTTCTCCCTCTTCCTTCTCTTCCTTTCTTCTTCCTTTTCTTTTCTCTCTCCTCTTTACTATCCTCACCAACGTACGAGTGTCATAAATGAAAAGAAAGGAAAATCATAAATTATATATATATACTTCTTAAATAACTAAATAGTTCACATGGATGGGTCACTCAGGTGGGTGGGGGCACCCACCTGTCCGCCCACCTGCCCGCCCACCTGAGGGCCAAACTTGAAATTTTGACAGAGTTCGGGCCTCGGTGCGAACCCCACCCCTGGCATACGATGTAGTATACGTATATACCTTAATATACGGCTACAATACCTGCTTTATCCGTACATGGCCTTATGGTAGGTGCATGTACACGGCTTGGGCACTCCCGTCTCTTCTGGAACTGGCTCAGACTTGTCGGGCCAGCCAGTGTTTAAGGTCACCCTTGCCATCATAGTCCATAAGGAGCCCGCTCTAACTCCCTCCGGTTCGGGTCCTGTATAGTTAAACCGGGTCAACCGTATAATCAGACCGGGTTTAAGAAGTAGGGTATTACACATATAGTGTTTGAGAATGGAATTGAAGTAGACTCGGGTAAGGTAAAAGTAGTAATGGAGTGGGAAACACCCAAGAATGTGACAGAGATTAGAAGCTTCTTGGGGTTAACAAGTCACTATCGGTGCTTCATGAAGAATTTCTCTCAAATTGTTCCTCTAATGACCAATTTAACCAAAAAGGGAATGAGTTTTGAATGGTCTAGGGAGTGTGAAAATAGTTTCCAAAAGTTGAAGAGTCGATTGGTGTTAGCTCCAGCATTGACAATTTCAAAAGGCATGGGTGGAATGACGGTCTACACTAATGCTTCCAAGATTGGGTTGGTTTGTGTTCTCATGCAACATGGTAAGGTGATGGCATATGCATCTAGACAACTAAAGGAGTATGAGAAGAACAACCCCACCCATGACTTGTAGCTGACTATAGTCATCTTTGCCTTGAAGATCTGGCACCATTATTTGTATGGGGAGAAGTGCGAGATATTCAGCGATCTCAAAAGTCTCAAATACTTCTTCACCCAAAGGGATTTGAACATGAGGCAGAAGAGATGGCTAGAGCTTATGAAAGATTATGACTGTAACATCTAGTACCATCCGATTAAAGCTAACGTAGTGGTGGATGCATTAAGTCAGAAAGCTCAGATTGTATCACTTGCGAACTTGGCCACCAACCTACAACTTAAGTGAAAACAACATTAATGGGTGAAGTCCTTTTATATGAGGGAGCAACCTTAGAGCTCGATCATCAGCCGGATGGTATTAAGTATCTAACTTGATCTCTGGTGGATCTATAGGTACAACCATCTATCAGGCAGGAGGTGATCATGAAATAACCCTTGGATCCTGAGTTACAGAAGAGTAGAATTAGGATTCAAGAGCAAATAGTGGATGATCCTGATTTCACAATAGCTAGTGACGGAGCACTATTGTTTCAGGGCAGGTTGTGTGTGCCTAATGACTTAGAGTATAGGACAAGATAGTAAAGGAAGCACATAGCTCAGAGCACATGCTTCACCCCAGAAGCACCAAAATGTACAAGGATCTTAAACAAAGTTACTAGTGGTTAAGGATGAATATTACTGTGGCCCTATATGTGTCATAGTGTCTCACATGTCAGAAGGTCAACGCGGAGTGACATCGACTATATGGCACTCTTTAGCCCCTCCCAGTACCTAAGTGGAAGGGGGATATGATTACTATGGACTTTGACACTAGGCTACTACGTACACCTAAGGGGATGGCTACAATCTAGGTGATAGTTGATAGGCTTACCAAGATTATTTATTTCATTTCAATCAAGACTACCTATACCATGGACAAGTTGGCACAACTTTAGATGGATAATGTAGTTCTCTTGTATGGGCTGTCGGTGAGTATTGTATTAGACAGAGACCCAAGATTTACATCTAAATTCTGGAAGAGCCTCCAATATGCCTTGGGAACACAGGTGAACCTAGGTACTGCTTTCCATCCACAGACTGATGGGAAATCCGAATAGACCATATAAATACTACAAGATATGCTCAGGGCCTATGCAATGGAAATGAGTAGTAGTTGGGAGGAAAACAAATCTCTTATAGAGTTTGCTTATAGTTATCAAGCCACCATTGGAGTGGCTTCATATAAGGCATTGCATGGCAGGAGGTGCAGGACACCCTTATATTGGGATAATGTGAGAGAACATTAAATGCTTGGGCTGGAGATGATACAAATGACATGTGATAAGCTTGATGTCATTCAGGAGAAGATTAAGGCTAATCACATCAAAAGAGCTATACAGACAACTGCAGAAAAGACATTGAGTTTCAGATAGGGGAGAAGGTATTTCTTAAAATCTCTCCTACCAAGGGTTTATATAGGTTCCACTGGAAGGGCAAGTTGAGTCCGAGATGGATCCGTAGCATACATGTTGGCCCCTTCTGCCTTCACTAAGTAACGTTCCTAATGTATTCCATGTTTCAATGTTGAAGCAGTTCATCCATGATCAATCACATGTGTTAGTTGTGGAATTAGAATACCTGGAAACTGATATGACTTATGAAGAGCAGCCTGTTGAAATCTTGGATTGAAAGATAAAAACCATTTGCAACTGCTCCATTGCTTTTGTAAAGGTGCAATGGGCTAACCACTCACTTGAGGAGGCATCCTGTGAGAAGGAAGATGAAATCTAGGCTAAATACTCTCATCTATTCAGACTACCAAGTAACTTTAATTTTGAGGATGAAATTTTTAAAAAGGGGAGGTAAATATAGTGCACTACTCTCTAAACCCGGCTTATTGATCGGTTGGTTGGTTTAGTCATGTAGGGTCCGAACTGGCAAGGGTTGATACGGGTGCCCTATGGTATATGATAGCAATGGTGACTTCGAATGCTAGGGTGGTCGGACAAATTTGATCCAATGCCCATTGTGGTTTGCACGCCTAAGCCATGCCCTTGCACGTATTATAAGGCTATGTACGAGTAGGGAAGGTATGTTGTCATACTAGATGATGAGAACTTGGTTCACGATAAGTGGTGGGAGTGAAAAAGCATTGATAACCCATTTCCCACTAAAATCCAGTAAGGTTGGCCATATGTTGGCCAACAGGTGGGTGGTCACAGGTGGGTATGACCCTCTAGTGCGACCCACCTGTACGGCAAATATAGGCCCCAGTAAACCCAACTTGGGTGATCACATGTGTTTCAAGTTCCCCATCGTAGTAGGGTCATGTGTGCCTGACATTTCTGACTTCTTCTCCTGGTATCACGGTTGAATGGGATTCAGGCCATAGAGTGTCAAAAACCAAATGCACCCTAGTAGATATTTATGACCCAACTATAACTAGCATTTACTCTTCTCCCATTTATTATTTCAGCAAAGGTTGGTGGTGAGGAGTAAAGAACAGGGAGAAGAAGAAGGAAGAGAAGGGAAGGAAGTGTGGGGAAAGTGTTTCCCCTTGTTGTCGAAGCCGTACCTCGCCATTTTGACACTAGAAAATTGATTGGCACCTTGAGATCTACAATTTGAGGTAGGTAAGTGCCACAATCCCTTGAATCTGGTGAAAACCTCTTGTGTGGTCAAATCAAAGAGTTAAGAGAGACTTTATGTGATTTCTTTGAAGGTTTTAAAGGAGGAGCAACCAAGATCTAAAAGCATTTAGTGATATTTTGAGTTGGGGGAAGGATCTTAGGTTTTGGGGTTTCTTCAGCTTAAAGGTATGATTTGTTCCCAAATCTTAAACTTAGATCTATGTGTGGAAAATGAGAAGGAAACAACACCCTTGGGTTCCCAAAAGGTGGGGTGAAGAAGGAAAGTAGGACAACAGAACCCGTTGGACACTAGTGGGTAGCACCGGTGTGTAACTAGACCCACTAGTGTGACCTTCCAGTCTTGCCTAGGCTTCAAAGCCTACCGGCAAGTAGGACTAGCGGGTACCTAGACCCAGCGGTCCTGGCTGGGCCTCAAGGTCTTACTGGCAGATATGACCGGTGAGTACCTAGACCCGCTAGTGTGGTCTGGGTGCTGTCTGCGTGGGCAGCTTGCATAGGTGGGCCCTCCTACCCACCTATATGACCCACCTGTGGTCCAATGAGCTCTGTTCGAGCTCAAACTCATTGACAACCTCCTTTGTGTTATTAAATGTGTTGTGATAGTGTCTTTCATCATTTTTATTGTCCCGGATTGGACGTATTCTAAGCTTCCTTTCTATGTTAGGTTTTTGTGACCCTCGTCTAAGCACGTCAGATCTCACTCATACCGTGTGTGCATAATCTTATACGTGAATAGGTAAGTGTGGAGAGGATGTTGGTTTTATTTTTGGAGTGTTTATTTCGTCATTTTCATTTTATACATCATCTTGCCATTTATGAATGCCATCTTCATGCATATGTCTTGTCTACTGTAGGATGCATTTATGAATTGTTATGTTATGTCTTTAAATTTCCAAATACATGTTACTTGATTTGGATTATGAGCATGGATTATTTTAATATTGGATGATGATGATTTGTTGGATATGTGATGAATTGCTAGATTAGACGCCGTAGTCAGCTTGGAAACAAATGCATTGGTGCACCATGGAACGGACGCGAAAACACTATGTAGTCATACTATCTCATATAGATGCATTGGGTTTAGGTTGACATTCCCTTGTGCTACGAACCTTCCCAATGGGCTTAGGTGTTGGGTTATCACTGGGGGGAAGCATCAGTCGCAGACTGCCGTGGTGGTTAGAAGTATGCTTGGCTGATCATTAGGATAATTGGAAACCTTAGTGATATTCAGAGGACCAAGCATATTACATTTATTTTCTACTGTGGTTCGACCACAATTTACTTTTATGCTATGGTTCAACCACGATTTACTTTTCTAGGTACTCACGGCCAGCCCTCTTCGATAACCCTATGGGTATATAATGGGATGGAGAATTGTGACTTGTACCAGGGGCATACACGCACTATGGTTGTGAGTAGCACGTAACCTATGACTTAGCATTGTTACCTAGGCGAATAGGCCTAAAATGAATTGCATGCATATAGGATCATTGAAAATGTGACTGCTTGTTTGCGTCTTTGTTTCCATTTACTAAGCTAGTGATCTCACCCCTTGTATATACACCATTTTAGATGATTTTGTAGGTTTCCCCGTAAAGTAAGTGCCGAGGCCCACTGAAAAGTTTTTAGTAGGGGACTGATGGATTCTGGAAGGTTTCGGGCACGGTGCAAAGTGCACGTGCGAGGGCTGCTTTGCAGGGTGTGAGGGTAGTTGCTAGAAATTGGACTCATGCATCGATTCCGTCCCCTTTTCTCTCTTTCTTTTTTGTGGTGAGGGGAGGGGTTCGTGTCATGTGTGCTTTGCTTGCGGGGCCTGCACCACCGTATCGCTACTCGAAGATACATAGAAACCTATTTCACAAGAATGTAAAGTTCATCATTTAGATGGGGGGCTTGATAATGGTCCAATACGGGGATCAGGATCATAAAAAGGGGTTTGGAGTCGCCACCTAGGATTATAGGCCTAGGACCAGGGGTGGGCCCAATTCTAGAGAAAAGGGCCCGATAATTGGTCTGGTCTAGAAATTTAGGGTAAGTGTTAGGTTACAGAGTTGGGAAGATATTAGGAATCCAATCTTCTCGGTTCAATCGATCTTCCTACTAGATGCTTAAGAATGAACATTTTTCACAATTATTACTATTTGACTTGCATGGCTAAGTTATCACACATATATACATTGACTAAATTTAAACTACCATATACATTAAAACAAAGTCTATTAGATATCTACATTATGCTTAAATGAGGAGAGAGATTATACCTGAATTTGACCCCTGTTTCGGGTCAAGAGGGGTGGGCCCCTTATTAGTACTAGCTTTGACTGTCTTTCATGTTCTTCTGGCTCAAGCGAAGATGGTCTTGACCTCCAACTTCCTTTCTTGAGGGATGTTGATTGTGATGATATTCGGACAGAGTTTTGGCTAGGAATGGTTACTTTCGGATTTGGATTTGGATAGAGCTTCTGCCAGGGAAGGCTATTTTTGGATTTGGATAGAGCTTCAGCTAGGGAAGGCTATTCCTAGGCTTAGGATGAAGTGGCACTCTGGCAGAGCTTCCGCTGGGGATAAGCTAGGGGTGGGCTAGGCTAAGGTGGCACTTCGGCAGAGCTTCCTCTGGGAATGGCTATTTTTGAAAAGATTCTAGGGGCACTCGGACAGGGCTTCCGCTAGGAAAAACTATTTTTGGAAAGAAATAGATTGACCTAAAAAAGGGCTAAAGATCTCCAAAGTATCGAAGAACACTTTTAAGATCCGAATAGAGTTCTAGATCTTAATAAAGATCTCTTCGTAGACCCGAAGAACCTCAAGAGGGGGTTTTTATTTCTGGTAAAACTTCAGAACACTCAAAGGAGAGGGTTGAAGAACACACTATTTTTGGTAAAAACTGGATTGGACTAAGAACTAGGATTAAAGATCTTCAAAGTCCCAAAGAACATTTCGAAGATCCAAATGAGATTTCGGATCTTGACGAAGATCGCTCTGAAGACTCGAAGAAAATCAAGAGGGGGAGGGGAGGAGAGAGAGCAAAGCTTCACTATGGAGTGAGATGGGGTTTTTTGGTGTGTAAAATCTAAAGGAGGAGGGGTATTTATAGGTTTTTCCGATCAATGGGAAAGAGGGACATCTTTGTCCAATGGATGAAAGAGGCTTTTTTAACTAAAGTGGATAAAGAGGGCTTTTATACAATGGGTAAAAAGGGGTTCTCGGACCAAAATGGGTAAAGAGGGCTTTTATATGATGGGTAAAAAATGGGTTTTTTGGGAGAGAGAACCCTAAGTAAAAAAGGGGTTTTTTGGTCTTAAGTGGGTGAAGAGGGAATTTCTTCACCCACCAGGTTAAGGGAATATCAACACCGGTCATTGACGACAGTGCGCGAGATTGGGCCGAAGTGCACTAGGCATGGTCAGTAGAGGCGGGCAGGTGATGTGTACAAGGAGTGCGGGCAGTCATGAGTGTACGGCGCATGGCATGTGGGGCAGTGGCATGGGTGTGCGAGCAGTAGCAACACACATGGGCAGCGTGCATGGGCAGCAGTGGTAGCACAAATAGGTGGCAGGGACAGTACCCATGGGCGGCAAGGGCAGCACACATAGGCAACATGTATATGTGCAGGGTGGGGGCATGGGCCTGTGCACATGGAGATAGGGGCTACTGGGTGGGGCTGGCAGGGTGCATGGCACATGGCACCATGTGCTGTAGCCCATGGGTAGCAACCATGGGCAGTAGCTATGGACAGCAAGCACGTGTGATTTATGAATTTTTCTAGTGACAATCACGGGAGATTCATTGGTTCGATTTGGACATGCCATATATCGTCAGAATCTTACTTTCGAGTAATATCCATTCGTACGGTTATCTTGATCGGATTCCTTCGTATATAAAAAGTCAAAATTGGACCCTCTTCTCTCATGCTCAAGGGTTTCTAGGGTTTCAGGTAGGGGAGTGTTTCAGGGTTATCTGGGTGGGTAGAGGATGAATTTTAAGGTGTTTGGGGTAGGTAGGGGATTTTTTCAGGTTTCCAGCAGGATTGTCTGTGTGCACAGTATACGTGCGAGAGAGTGTAATTTTTTGGGGATGATCACGGGAGATCCGTTGATCTAATTTTGACATGCCATATATCATCAAAACCATATTTCCAAGCACTATATATGGTCATCTTGACCAGATTCCTTAGTATATAGAAAGTAAAAATTAGAACCTCTTCTCTCCCGCGTGGGGGTTTCCATGGTTTTGCGTAGGAGAATTTTTCCATCATCATCTCTATTGATTGGAAGCCGGAAGTTATGTCCAAGATCCATATTTCATCATAGCCAAAGGAGGGTGACAAAATTGGGTGTCTACAGAATGCCCCTCTTTGGTCGAGGCTTGTGCCAATAGCCGAAGGGCAAAGAAAGGAACAACCACATTTTGTCACCCGGAGCATGTACTGCCGTCATCTTGCTCATTTATGACGGAGTTGAAAAATACAACAGATAATATCTCTTAACTACTTTAAAGTTGAGGACTTACTGTGAGGGTCGCGGCGGGAGAAATAGACTATGCATCTATCCATTCATCCTCCCTCCTCTCTCTTTCTTCACTTTCTTATGAGGGGATGGGATTCATGTCATGGTGTGCTTTGCTTGCCGGCCTATGAGGGTTGTGGCCGTAGATGGATCCCCGCCCTCTCTCCTCTCTCTCCCTTCACCTTCGTGGTGAGGGGGAGGGTTGTTAAAGTCATGTGTGCTTTGCTTGTGGGTCCCACACCGTTGTATCATCACTTGGAGATACGTGGTGGCCTATTTCATAAGGGTGTAAAATTAATCATTAGAGATTGGGGTTTTGATGATGGTCCAATTCGGGGATCGGGATCATACAAAATATACAAAATATACGTGGTGGCCTCTTTTGTAAATTATACAAAAGAGGGAGAAGGGAGGAATGGAGTTGGGAAATGACACCTCACTGAAAAATATGCATTTCCACCACCATACATAGAGGCCATAGGGCCAATAGGGCTGATCTGGGTAAGAAACACCCGATTTTACCTTCACCGGTTGATGGTCACTGGCTGTCGGTTAAGGTAGGGACCATCCACCGGTGAAAATATTACAAGATGTGCATTCCTTTCGGATTTGTCCACCGGTGAACTCATCGACGGATGATCATCCACCGATAACCATCCACTGGTGAAAATGTTACAGGATGTGTACCCCTTTTGGATTTGTCCACTGGTGAACTCACCGGTTGATGACCATCCACGGATAATCATCCACCGGTGAACCATTTTAAAGCTATATTTTTATCCTTTTATTGGGGGCACAGGTCCTAGTGTCTCACTCATTTTTGAATAACCGAATAACCTAAAAATATTGTGTATCCTAGGAGTGGAACTGAGAAGTGACGGGGGCATGCAACCTGAAACCATCAACTATCTACCGTCATCTAGAACTCGAGCTGAGGTGATTTTGTATGTTTTTATGGAATACTTGCATCATATCGCATATGTGGGTGAATCATGTCATTTTTCATATTATTATCTTATTCCTTGTGGAAAGTGTTGATGTGGCATGAGAATGTGGATTATGGTTGTGCGTGTGTGTGTGTGTGACTAGGGTGTAGGGTGGCCAACGGTTGGTGCCAGTGGCACTACATGCTCAAGGTGTGTGTGTGTGTGTGACTGAGGTGCAGGGTTTCCAATGGTTGGTGCTGACGGCACTGCATGCTCAGGGTGCGTGTGTGTGTGTGACTGAGGTGCAGGGTGGCCAACAGTTGATTCTAGTGGCACTGCATGCTTAGGGTGTGTGTGTGTGTGTGATTGGGGTGTAGGGTGGCCAATGGTTGGTGCCGACGGCACTACATGCTCACGGTGAATGTGTGTGTGACTGGGGTGCAGGGTGGCCAATGGTTGGTTCTGGCAGCACTGCATGCTCAGAGTGTGTGTGAGTGTGTGAGTGTGATTGAATTGTGTTTGGCATACTAGAATGCAATGGGCTAGGATAACCACCCTGGTGCTGCAACCCTTGCCAATAGGGGTTTATGTATTGGCTAATCCTCTCATCTGACAGTCTGTGGTTGGGGATGATTTTTGGTGACTGAGGTGCGAAGATGCCAACTTCATGACAGATCTGCATACGATGTTTCATTCAGTAATGGGTATATTGTACATGTGATGTTGGATTCAATGTAGTGGTATTATGAGAGGGTTATTAATAGGGGTTTTCTAGGAAATGATGTGGTTCTAAAATCGGCACGCTCCTGACTCGCAACTAGCTTGTATCCCTGGGGACCGATAGCATACATTCATGATTGGGGATAACACCTATGTTACAGTAGCACTTATACCCCTTTGGATTTAGAAATAGTTGCTTAGAATTGTATGCTAAAACTGAATCATGTCATTGTATTCATTTAATTGCATTCATCTAACTGCATTAATATTGTTGTGGGTGAGCATTTATACTTGTTTCTATTTTATTGATTGTTGTGGATGCATGGGTGTGTACCCCTCATTGGGCTTCGTGGAAGCTCACCCCATTTGTCGCAACCTTTTTAGATGGTGGAACCAGTGTAGAGGCAGGCTTAGGACTTTAGTGGCAATGGTAAGGCTTGTGTCCATGAGACACCGTGTTAATGGACATCACTTCCTTATTGTCAGTTATTTATCCTTATGTATTATTTATAATCTTGTAATACCTAGGATCAGAATTCAAATGAATTTTGATATATGGTAATTATCATTTAGTGAATCACCAGTAGTAAAGTTTACAAATCTTATATGTGTACTCTGATTTTAGTTGTGATTTTGGGGCATTTACGGATTGGGGTACTGTATCTGTGATCCTGAAGGGTGAGGCTGACTGGATATGGGTATCCAGTGGCATATACCTTGGTATAGAGGAGGCGGGGTGTGACAGAGTGGTATCAGAGTGTAATGCTCTACCTTAATCCACGAATGCACAAAATCCTAGGATATACTGGTGATGGATTAGGATTAAAATTAAACATTCAAGATAAATGCATAAGCCTTAATACACACTCTAAGAGACTAGCCTAGGTGCAAAAACTGAACACTAATAATAACTTCATTAAGAGCATAAGCTTGTATGTAGTTAAAATAAATAAATAATAATACTAATTATAAGACAATAACAACTAAAACCAGACAGGTGCAAAGGACATACTACAAACTAGGATTTGAAAACTAGGGATTTGTAAAGGCTAGAGTTGTTGGTTTCCCAGTCAGCTAGTGCCATCTGCCAGTTGGCTAAGCAAATGACCCTTATCTCTTAGGTATTCAATTAATGATTATGCAAGGTATAAAGTATGTTGTGTGGTCAAATGGGATGAGTCAGTAAATTTGGGAAATTTATCAGAATGTTCATCTCACAGGAAGATTTCCTAATAGCATCAAAATAAAACCATATCAGTGATCACCCGCAATTGGGGAGGCAACAGCATACCACAAAGGCCAATCCAAATGGGTCCCCATTGCCCAAAACTGAAGGTGAAGATATGTCTGAGACTTTACCACCTAGAGTTCCTTCCCTTACTCCACCAAGGATCATAGGATGTAGTCATCATTAATGGTACAATGCAAAGAATTTGGCAGCAGTAGTGTGAAATTATGAATGAGATGCACACTTAGATTGTTATTGCCACCCAAGCTAGAGGACATTAATGGTTCCTCTACCTATGCAACCAACACCTTCTACTACACAGTCAGCTCCACCATCGATGCAAGGGACTCATACCAATGTATAGCTAGCGTCTCAGACTGTACCAAAAGTTTTTATACCACCTGGACAGACTATTTCTCAAAACCCATTTACGGTGCCTGTGTGGACTACTCCCTACTTTAATGGTGTAACCCATGATCCATTGACACCAGCTAAATGGGTAGAAGGTGTGGGGGAAAAAAAATTATGATACTGGATTTCACTGATGAACAGAAGATAATATGTGCTACCATAGTTGTAGAATGAAGCCTATACATGGTGGAAATCCCCAAAGCCCATATCGACAGTTGCTCACCCCAATCCTACTTTGGACCAATTTATTGAGGCTTTCTATGGGAACTACTTCTCAGAGAGTGTAAGGGACATAAAGGAGGTGGAGTTCATAGCTCTAACTCAAGGGCCAAAATCTATTCTTGAATATCATTAAGAGTTTGAAGAGTTGTCTTATTTTGCACCAGAGCATATGAAGACAGGTAGGGCTAAGGCCAAGAAGTTTTAAAATGGTCTGAGGCCAACAATTAGTGTGTTATTAGTAGTACACCACTTGCAGATCTGTGCACAGGTGGTTCAAATAGCCAAATCTATATAAGACAAACAGAAAGAAATAATTATCAAGCTTAGGCAACAAGGAGAATAGACACTATTTGGTGGCAGAGATTTCACTAGAGTAGTTAGAGAACCCTACACTACTCCAGCTACACCACAATACAATAGATTAGAAGTTGGCCAAGCATCACAGTAGTCTAGGCCAGCAGCAACAACACCTCAGCAAGTAAGACCACAAGAGCAATAGTGTTATGCATGTAAACGACTTGGACATAAGACCAGATCATGTCTACGGATGAAGCAATGTTTTATATGTAATCAGCTTAGACATATAGCTAGGTTATGTCCACAAAATATCTCAGGAGACTCATATGTAATGCCCTTAACACCAACAACTAGTCATTGGGTTTAGACACAGCAAAGTATCGAAGCGCAAGGAGGGGAATTTGCTATAATAGCGGAAGAGGCTGGGGTTACAATTGAGGTAGCCACAGGTATATTGTTGATATTGATTGCACCCTCATATTTATTACTGGATTTTAGTACATCAGGTTCATTTGTATCTCTGACCATTATGGCTAAGATAAATGGTAGACTAAAGGTTTTTTACACACAATTAGTTGTCAAAACACTCATTAGGAATGAAGTAGTCTTGGAGGAAGTGTATGAGCCATACCCCATACAAGTCTATGGATAGGATATAACTGATGTCATTTTAGGTATGGATGAGTTATCCGCCTATCTTGCGTGTGCACTATGTGCTGAGAAGAGCATTACATTCAAACCTCAAGATGGAAGTGAAGTTGTTTACAAATGAAAGAAGGATAAAGAAGTATAGGAAGCTGGTTATTATCTGCATTTGGAGTATAAAAGTTATTAAATTATGGGTATGAAGCCTACTTAGAACCCATCGTATATACAACCAAGATAAACAAATCTTTAGAGGAAATATAGAGATAATGAAGGAGTTTCTAAATGCATTTCCTGAAGATTTGGTTAGACCATCCTCGGACCGAGGAACATAGATCATTATTGACTTTATCCTCTGTAGCAGCATCTGTGTCTAAGCTCCATATAGAAATAGTAGAAGCTTAGAACACTATATTAGAAATGTGAGTAGTTGTTAAGTTAAATGGGTCAATGACCTAAGTTCATAGATAACCCCAATATACAAAGTAGGAACTTTGGACAGGTTACCTAAGTCGGGGGTATTATATGATATCTTCACCATATCCAAGTTGCATATGTATGGATCTTTGAAGGTATGTGAACTGATATCGAGCACCACATACGTTTGAACTGACATTATGCGGGAATGCGTGAGTTCCCCGATGATGTTCCCAATCACGTAATAGCCGTTCAATTTCGAGGATGAAATTCTTATAAGGTGGGGGGGTTGTTATACCCATGCCCAAAAACCCGAGCTAATTTTAACTTTTGTACATGGATGATGCAACCAGGTGACAACCACTAGTAACTTATGGATTTTCCCAGCTCATTACATGGAAGAACTACAAACCATTGAAGGAGTTAAGGTATGTACTCTATCATTGAAGAGAATTTCCCCGAACCTTCTTAGTGAAATGTACCAAGAGGTGGAGCCCACACACCGAAAACACCTTGAGAAGGCCGCACTTAGACAGAGGAGAGATCTCCATACAAAGTGACCAGTTCAGCCTTCACGGAACATCCACCGGTGAACACCATACGATGAGTGCACAGGCCAGTTTTGGGTTATTCATCGTGCACCCCAAACCCATCCACATTGATGGAACAATGTGTTAGGGAGTTGATTAATGTGGTGGGACATCTCGAAGCGGGCCCATTAGTACCGAATAGCGGAATAATCCAATATTGGGTAAAAACCCATTAATTCCCCAAACAGCCCTGAGTGAGACTTAAGTGGCTATAAATAGGGCTCTTACCATTCATTTCTTCTCCTACCAAAATAGAAAGAAGGAAAGGGAGAAAGAAGAAGAAGAAGAAGGGGAAGGAGAGCAAGGGAGGAAGGAAGGAGGAAGGCTAGGGCTCCATTCTTGAGGTAAGCCCACATGCTCATCTCTCCACACACACACACACATAAATCTCTCTCTCTCTCTCTCTCTCTCTCTCTCCTTCCCATTTCACTCTTTATTTGAAGTAATGGAGACCCAACCAAATCCCACCTACCCAACCATAAAGACTACATAATGCGAGGAGGGAATTAAAGTAAGAGACCTACATTGGCAAGGTTATTCACTCAACCTTGGGTCTAAGGACAAATCCCTATGAAACCTCTAACCAAAACCCTAGGAATTGGGAATTTGAGTAAATTCTCGATGACATAACATCCTAACCTAATCCTAAGTTGGGGTAAATGAAATTAAACCTACATATGGTGTGTGAGAGTGATTTCATGAGCCATTAATGACCATTCCATGAGCTCAACCTAAGTCTTCCCCAATTTAACTTAACCTAGACTTGTGTATTGAGGAAATTGGGTGTATCTTGAAACCCAATGTTGATCCACTCACTAATCTCACTAAACCTAAGCTAAGTGAAGTGTGTGAGGATGCCCTACATTAAAACCAACCCAAAAATCACAAAACCCAATTTGTAAACTATACAAAAGAGGGAGAAGGGAGGAATGGAGTTGGTAAATGACACCCCACTAAAAAATATGCATTTCCACCACCATACACAGAGGCCACAGGGCCAATAGGGCTGATCTAGGTAATAAAACCCCAATTTCTTCTTCACTGGCTAATGGTCACTGGCTAGCCGGTGAAGGCAGGGACCATCCATCGGTGAAAATATTATAGGATGTTCATTCCTTTTGGATTTGTCCACCAGTGAACTCACCGGTGGATGATCATCCACTGGTAACCATCCACCGATGAAAATATTACAGGATGCGAACCCCTTTTAAATTTGTCCACCGGTGAACTCACCAGCGGATGAGCATCCACCGATAATCATCCACTGGTGAACCATTTTAAAGCTATATTTTTATCCTTTTATTGGGGCACGGGTCCTAGTGTCCCACTCCTCTTTGAATAACCGAATAAGCTAAAAACATTTTGTATCCCAGGAGTGGAATCGAGAAGTGACAGGGGCACATAACCTGAAACCATCAACTATCTACCATCATCTACAACTCGAGGTGAGGGGATTTTATAGGTTTTTATGGAATGCTTGCATCATATCGCATATGTGGGTGAATCATGCCATTTTTCATTTTATTATCTTATTCCTTGTGGAAAGTGTTGATGTGGCATAAGAATGTGGATTATGGTTATGCGTGTGTGTGTGTGACTGGGGTGCAGGGTGGCCAATGGTTGGTGTTGGCGGCACTGCATGCTCAGGGTGTGTGTGTGTATGTGACTAGAGTGTAGGGTGGCCAATGGTTGGTGCTGGCGGCACTACATGCTTAGGGTGAGTGTGTGAGTGTGTGTGTGTGTGTGATTGGGGTGTAGGGTGGCCAAAGGTTGGTGCCGGCGGCACTGCATGCTCAGGGTGTGTGTGTGTGTGTGTGTGTGTGTGACTAGGGTGCAGGGTGGCCAACGGTTGATGCTGGTGCATGCATTGGTGCCGGCGGCACTGCATGCTCAGG